>NW_009595312.1:70091-110338 GCF_000690535.1 Cariama cristata | reverse complement strand
TGCTGTGTGCGTTGGTGTAGATGCGCTTCGGTTGGGCTATTGATCCCACCACCTTTTTAGGGGGAGAAGACCTAATTCCTACATGACCATTCTCAGTTGCTTCCATGGTTTCTAACACTTGAATAATCCTTGAATCTTTGCTGCCCCGCATGGATCTCCATCCCCTACCTCCACTGCGATGGAAACCGAAGGACCTCACTAGCACACTATCCCTCAAACACTGGCATACCACCCCCGGGCTTGTCTCTAGCAAGCCTGATTTATCCCTTCCCCCCTTCAAATCTATTTTAAAGCTCTTTCAATGAGCCCTGCTACCTTCTGTGCAAAGATCCTTTTCCTCCTTTGAGACAGGTGTACGTAGTCTGTTGTAAGCAGGCCTGGAGTCATGTAGACCAACCTACGGTCAAAAAAACCAAAATTCTGCCAGTGACACCAGGCTTGGAGCCAGGTATTGATCTGCTGGATCTTTCTGTTTCTTCCCTCATCATTCCCTAAAACTGGAAGGACAGAGGAGAGCACTACTTGTGCCCCTGATCCCTTAACCAGTTGTCCCAAGGCCCTGAAGTCTCTCTTGATTGCCCTCGGACTTCTTGTTGCAACTTAATTGCTGCCTACCTGAAAAATCAATGATGGATAATAACCCAAGGACCGTACCATGGTAGTAAGCTTTCTCTTTACGTGTTTAATGCAGATCCCAGGGAAGCAGCAGACTTCCCTAAGAAGCGCGTCTGGTCTGTATATTGGGCCTTCTATTCCCCTCAGAAGGGAGTCTCCTATGACAGTGACCCATCTTTTTTTGTTTATGGAAGCAGTTTTGATACAGGGCATAGACCGACAACCTCAGCGACATCTCCAAGCTAGGTGAACCTCGTTATTGTTTGGTTCCACTTGCAGAGCCTCATACCTATTACCAGGGGTCCCTGGGCAGATGGGGCAGTCACAGAGGAGACACGCCTGCTGTGCCGGGCAGGAACTTGTCCCGATTGCCCCCTATCCCTTAAGTCACTGTGTTCAGCCAGGTGGAAAGAGGATGGGGAATCCTCCCTATTATGGATCCTATCTCCCTGTCCCAGGGAAGGTAGGGTGCCATTCCAGTAGTCTGTCTCTCTCTCACACACACTCCCTTCATACTCCTCAACCTACTTAGCTCCTCCCAGAGCTCTGTCACTAAGCAGAGGAGTTCCTTTACCTGGGCTCTTAAAAGCCCTTATGTCCAAAGCTATAATTCTTCTTGTCAAACCTAAAGTCAGAGAAGATATATGTTGGGTTTGGTTATTTTGAATGAGAGAGAAAGAATTAGGAAAGAGAAGACAACTGGGTGTCTAACCGGACCTTAAAACCTGACTAGGATAAGATTTTTAATAGAAACTGTGTGGATTTCAATGTGGCTTGATTTTCAAACTATTTTTTGTTTTAATTTCTGCCTTCAGGGATTTCAGTCTCTAAAGCCTGACTGATTTTACAGTCTTACATGATAGGCACCTTCTGTCCAGGAAGGAATGGAAACTGTGAGACAGTACTAAGCTATTGAAATATACAAGTTCAAACTAGTTCTTTACAAGTTACATTTAAATATTCTTTCTCTTTCTTCGGGAACCTTGGCCAGTATTATAGTAAGAGCCGCTGCTAATGGCCTGAAGATCTATCTCATTATCCTGAGATACTCTCTATTATTATTTCACTTGACAATCCAGACTTGTACAGGTTTGAATAATTACCCAACTATCCCTTAATTTTTTTTTTCCTGGTTAATATGATAGGGTTTCTTATATTTTTAGACTTTATTAGGGAGGTAATTTGAAATGTCATGTTTTATTTCACATAATTATCTTTCATGTGGCTGTGTACATGTTTGGACCATATTGTACTGCATTCATGCAGAACTAAGTTCCTTACTTGGCTGTTTATAAACAAAAGTAAACAAAGTTATTGTCAAAAGTTAAAGGCATTGCTAGTATGCCGTCTCATTTGCAATAGGTCAAGAGATCTCGCTTACGTGACTGAAAGAATTGAGTCATTTCCGTGGCTCTGCGAAAAATAAATTTTGATAACAAGAATTGTGGTATAAAACAGCTCTGTTGTTCTCTTTACAGTGTCACAGCTAATTCCTACCTAATTCCATTGAAACTGCTTGTAGGAAAATGATTTTTGCATGGATTAGAGAATCTTCTTGGTCTGGATGGGTTATGTTCTGTGAAAAGATTTTTTATTGCTTCTGTAATATGTTAAATAAGAATGTTAAGTTTAGCTACATGATCCATTTACTTAGTGAATTTATAAAGCAGTCACATTATGAGAGACATAAATAATGTTTCAAAGTAATTATTGCTTTTAGCAATGTGTGAAGAACTATAGAGCTGCCTTATGAAATGCATGGGATCTTTCACCATACACAATAAGCTGTAGTTTTGAGAGGTGTCTGGTTTGGACATCTCATTGCCCTTTGGATAGGAGATATGCCAAATACTCCTGGCTGACTTCAAAAGCCATGTTACCTTAACACAGACATATAACCTGGTATTTTAGAACACAATCAGCCCTTGTTTTCTATCCAAGTCCTAAGTCTTGCTTTGTAATCTAAAAATTAAGTGCCAGGGGAATTAATGAAGCAGAATATTGAAAACCATGAAGGTGTTCATTGTGAACATACTCAGTGAAGATCCACTGAAGTTCACATAGACAAATTTTTATGTGGCTTCTTCAGAAAATACAGAGTTGCAAATAATATTCAAACATAATTTCAGTATCTTCAGGCTACATGATGTGCCAGCACAAGTTGTTGCTTGCACAATGTGCCTGCAGAGAAGAGAGAGGGACAGAAATCATCCGTTCAGTTTCTGACACAAAGTACCAGTATCCCATGCCATGGCACAGTGACAGAGACCAGCGTCTGTGTGCCTGCCAATCCAGTTGATCCCAAACAAGAGAGAAATTAATCAGTCTGATGAAGGACTAGAGGAGATTGGTTTCCTTGCAGAAATAACTGAGTAACTGAGATTTAGTCGTTGACTTTTTCATAGGCAGTATGCTTCTTTATATCCAAGACTTATAGTAAATCCAAAACTGAACCCTTGGTGGATAGCCCTGCCATATGCTGGGCATAAATTTTCCAACTTGCACTCTGAGATCTGTTACACATTTGAGAAGACACTTTCTTCATAAGCTTCATACACTTTGAAGCATAGTCACTAACACAAAAAATGAGGAAAATACAGTTCTTCATTGCAGTACTTTCTCCTGCAGTGTAAAATTAGCCATGGACATTACAGGTTTTAATTTGTGTATGTTCATGGATAATATTCACGTTTGTTTCCATAGTATTTTTGTTGTATGATTCTTTGGTTTACAGTCCTTAACTAGTGGGAAAAGAAATCAGATGCTAATTAATGTTCAGAATGTAATGACTGTAGAAACATAACAATATCAGAAATAAAATCTGAATGTTAATCCTTGTAGCACTAATTTCTTAACACTTCATTTTCAAGCATCAGCAAATACCATGAACTAAACAATAACAAAACTACAAACAAATACTGTTGCATCATCACTTATTGATTGCACCTTTCACACTTGACTTTATTACACTCGAATTCTCATTAGACCTCAGACAATATTTACTTTTCTTAATCATGAATAGTAACAAGACAGACTACAACATTTTGTCAATAACCATCAACTTTTTCGTCACAAAAGCCAGAATTTTCAAAGGGATTTCAGCTTGACCTGCAATTCTGTGAGTGTACATATTCTAGACATGAATGGGAGGGAGCTGTTTAAATTCAAAGTGCAACCTAGCATTTGTAATTCTAATAGCATTAATTAAAGGATATTGTGTGATGAAGACTCTAGAAAGCCTGTTTTCAGTTCTCTGCCTTGCATCAGAATACATGGCTTGTGTAAACTTAGGAAAATCTCCCTTATTTTGGTATCCATAGATATAGATAAATAGATAACTTATAGAAATTAGAGATATAAAATTATACACAAAATTTTAGAATTGGTGCGTACATGTATATACATATATGTGAATATGTATGCATATAGCTGTGGGACAGAAGTCTATAATAGAAATAACAGTGCATTTTATCTTCTGTTTCTTGTAAGAGAGTTAGGTTAGCATGGAAGTCTGTTAGCATTGTACATGCTTCTTACTGTGTTTTCCTTAAGATAGTCTTGATTTTCTGGGGCAGCCTAAATGTTACCAAGATACGGATGACTAGTGATCATTTTAAAGCTCAACTTGATAATGATGCATAAGAGTTCACAGAATCACAGAATGGTTGAGGTTTGAAGGGACCTCTGGAGGTTGTCTGGTCCAGCCCCTCTGCTCAAGCAGGGTCTCCTAAAGCTGTTTGCCAGGGACCATGTCCAGATGACTTCTGAATATCTCCAAGGATGGAGACTTCACAACCTCTCTGGGCAAGTGCTCAGTCACTCTCACAGTAAGAATGTGTTTCCTGATGTTCAGAGGGAACCTCCTGTGTTTCAGTTTGTGCCCATTGCCTCTGGTCCTGTCACTGGACACCAGTGAAAAGAGCCTGGCTACATCTTCTTTGCACCCTCCCTGCTGGTATTTTTATATATTGATGAGATCCCTCTGAGCCTTCTCTTCTCCTAGCTGAACAGTCCCAGCTCAAATCTTTCCTCACAGGAGGGATGCTCCAGTCCCTTCATCATCTTCATGGTCCTTTGCTGGACTCTCCAGTAGGTTCATGTCTCTTTTGTACTGAGGAGCCCAGAACTGGACACAGCACTACAAGTGTGACTGCACTGATGCCGAATCAAGGGGAAGGATCACCTCCCTTGACCTGCTGGCAATGCTTTGCCTAACGCAACCCAGGATACCATTAGCCTTCTTTGCTGCAAGGGCACGCTACTGGCTCTTGTTTTAGCATGTTCATGCACAGTAATGAACTTAAAGCAAATTGCTTGAACAGGTCCTCTAAAATCAAATCTTTCAAGATTAATTACAGTCTTCTGTCATTAGAATAATCTTAGTGGAATTGCAAAGTTGATGAGGGTATCTAAGCCATCGCTTGAGCGAGACTGAAATACATTTCACCTTTCTGTGTTCCAGGTGGAGTATTTTCAGTAATTCCTGCCTTGTCTTTTAATGCCACTATCGGTCAGGTCATGACAGACAGTGATTTAGTGTACTGAAGAGTCAAAGAGGACTTGTAATACTCCTAGAACATTGCCTTGCTAAATGTACAGCGTAAAGAAGGTCATCGAATTCTCTTTTGATTGACAGCTCTCAGTATGCAAGTGACTTGAGATTTCCAAGTTTCAACTGGAGCAGAAGCCTCTCACCACTACCAATATTTTATGAGGGTTATTGTAAAAAAAAGTGGGGGGTTGCTAAAGCATGTTAAAACTCCCTGAAATTACTCTTAAAAGTCATCTGCTCCATGCTTCTTTAATTTTCATACGTGTTTTTTAAAATAAGCACCAGATATGCAACTGTAGTTCATCAATTCTTGGAAGTACAGAGCTGAAGAACTTTGATTTTACTCTGTTATGTGCTATTATGTTATCACTTGCAGATCCACTTAGGTAATTAGACAATGGTACATTTGAAGACATCTTGAGTTTCTTCCCACCCTGAAGTCTAAAACATGTTTTGCTTAGAACATGGTTTCTTAACAAACATGGTTTTGTCCATTTCAGTGGCCACTTAATGCATTCAAACTAAGTCTGAGAGGCAGCAGAGTCCTCTTGAATTACTATTTTCTCTCCCGTCCATTCAACATTATAATCAAAAAGTGCAAAATTTCCCAGGGGCTGGATGATAACCAAAATCTAGACTCTCTTCTGGCACCGAATACATAAGTGGCAACTCTTTATAAATACAGCCCAAATTTCCAGGCAGACTACCTCTCCATCCATCCAAATGCTGTTCCAAAAATCCCTTGCAGAGAGCTGGAACTGCATTTGGATGTTCTGAAAGTTATTAATTGTCCAAAACACTTGCAGAGTCTCTGTTCTCCTTCCAGAACTCCTTATGTTTAATTTCTGATTTCTCTGACCTTGTCTTCCCTTCTTCTCTGTCTTGTTCAATTCCTGATACATATTTGGATGCAACCCTTGTCTGCAGCCAGCCCTTTGGATGCAGTGCGAAACATACCTGTTCCCTTTCATGCTGTCCTCGTATGCCTGGAGCCACCTTACAGCTACCTTTCCTGAATGTGCAGTTCTCTCCACAAGTTTGACCTTTCCTTGAATTTCCCACTAAGATTTCTTCCTCTTCACAGCAGGGTAATTCCACTTCTTTTGCTGTCATGACTTAAAAAATGGACAGTCAAGTTATAGCTACTACAGAGAGTCAGCAGAGAATGGGAACTTCACGCTCAGTCCAAACTGAACAAGCTGGGTCTATCAGGAGCCAGACTGTACATTTGTGTATACACTGAAATGTTCTCAAAATGAGCTATTCTGTGATCTGCAGAGATCTCCAGACAAGTGGATTTATTAAATTGCAAATGGTTTTTGGTTTCCCTGCAAGAAAGTGGAAATGATTTTTTTTTAATCAGCAGTGCTCCATTCCTCTGAATGGAGAATCTTTTCTGTCTCGTTCCATTCAGAACAAGAATGATGCTGTCCCATGTTGGATTAAAAAAATCTGAACAGATTTGTGAAATACAAACATTTCCAAATAGCGACTTTTCTTACCGTGCTGTGCTTGAGACTGCTGTTGATAAGCTCTGTGGTTCCACGGCGAGGCTGCGCTTTGAGCTGCGGTCAGTAATAGTGACATGGGGTTACATAACACCTTGCATCTTCAGAGTGCTTTTATGGGCGTAATTTTTTTTTTTAAATTAACTGTTTATCTTTAAATAATTGATGTGCATATTTTGGAAGACTAAAAATACAAGGACTTTGGCTGAAGCAAAAGCAAGAATAGCTGTGAGGAAACTAGTTTTGGTGTAAAGTCCCACAAATCTGCTTCTTTCAAATGTCTTCTATGTTCTCAGGATACATACTATGACAAGAGGAATTATTTGTGTTTCATAAGTTCACAAGAATTCATAGTAATACTTTCATTTCTTCAGTTTTTCTTCCATTGTTTAAGTAGGAAATAATTTGGGCAACAATTTGAATGGTGCGTGCAAGAAAATTCTTGCCGGCTATGAGCAATGGACATACTTGTTTCTGTATGTTGTGTTCCTGTACATTGTCACAGAGATCTGCTACTAATTTCTTTCTGCACAGTAGGATGGTTGAGCTTCTTGCTTTCAGTCTGTTTTGTGTTATGTGTATATTCAGGTTTCTAGTTGTACCAAGTGAAGGTAACAAGGTATTTGTATATGGTTCCATCTTAATATTTACAAATCATTACATTAGATTCCCAGACTAGATTTTCTGGAAAGTTTTACAAGGTGATGAAATCATCACTAGGAAGGAGGTACATAAGCTTGCAGGAATGATTACTCATAGACAAAACTTCCATCATCTAGATGTGCAAGTAAAAGTGGCATTAAGTTTTGTCATATTCAATTCAGAAAATTACAGCATGTACTGTTGAACTGGAAAAATCCTTGGGCTGCTGACAAAATCAGGAGGTTAAAGATAAGTATTTGACCAGGAGTATAGACAGTAATATATACCTGTCTACCAACAGTTAAGTCAGAAGCATTTGACCAGACAAGGTGCCAAGCTACTTAGTCCAGTTTGCACAGTATGACTGTGTAATACTTTCCCAGGAGCTAAAATAGATTGGAGGGTTTGCCTAAAGACTTTGTACGTTATATTTTGCACAATGCTCTTTGGCACTGCAACATCAAAAAAACCCGAGAACGTAGGATTAAAGAGAACATTGTGGTTTTTTTCATGATTCCTCTGGTGTTTTGGAGGAAGACAAAATGTGTTTTGTCCATCAATGTGCACAATGAAGTATTTGGGTGACGATGAGGAAGATGGTATGAAAAAGACAAAATGGGAGAGTTCTTAAGAGAAGGGTGGGCTGACACTCCTGTTCAGCCTGACTGCTTTATAGAGGTTCCAAATCCAACATCAAGCCCAGCTCCTCTGCATGACCTTTTCCTTGTGAATAAAGAGGGAAATGTTCCTTGCATCCCCAAGCTGTGGATATTCTTTAAAACAGGGATCATTTTGAACAAAACACTACCATCCTGTGGAAAACAGATGGAGGAGCAGTGCTAGTAGGTTCCTACTGCCTGTAACCTAGGAAATAGGAGATTCTACTCTTTGCCTTTTCCTGCATGCTGTGCAGACTTTGTTACAGATGTGAATTTTCTAGATGGCTGAATTTTCTGGGGTTTGGATGTTTTTCTGCTAGATATACTCCTATCATGGCCAAACTGTGCTGTTTTATGAACAGTGTATTTCTTTGAGGTTTTTTTTTATACTCCTGTAGGATGATTAGAGCTCTGATTTCGAAGCCATATTGAGCATCCAAATAGAAAAGTACTCTTCAGGAGTGTTTCAGAAGAACTTTTGCTAGATAGATAGCAGGTACCTCCAGCAGGAGTCAGTCAAATGATTTCAGGTTTAGACAGATGCAGATATTTAACCATCAGTATGTAGAGAATCCTTGCACTTTGAAGAAAACAGGAATCTCTCTTTTCATTTTTATAAACATAACAAGAACAGGGGCTCATGTTCCTTCAGCTTCAGAATAACACAGTTCGTCATGTATTTTTCTTGCTAGAATGGTAAAAGCAAATTTGACATCCTGTTCAAGGATCAGCTATTCAAGGACAATCAGATCTGCTCATGAGTAGAAACTGAGTACATTACAAAAACAGTCAATTTGTTAAACCCCACACAAATAAGATTTTCTTCTGTGAGAACTTAAATGAGTTCCACAGCCCTTCTCTGGAAGTGCCCCTTATGCCTTTGGATAAGCCATCATTACTTTACTTTTTTTTTTTTTCTTTCTCTCAAAACTGCCATATAGGCAAACCCTGTGCAGTGAATCTAGGTGTTATCAGTCAGGGATGCTTTAATTCACTTTCACAGAGATAAAGTGGTGCTGAAAACACCTCTTGGCTTTAAGGGTAAATTCAATCACAAATTTTACTAAAGCCAGGAAATTATTTTAGCATATATTTTTGTCCAAATTCTTGGATGTTGGAGCGCTAGATTCAGTATTTAAATAAGATTTGGTATTTCCTGAGGCCGAGTCTTCTTTTTGTGTTTTAAAGAAAGTAGAGAAGGGCTATTTATATACTGATGATCTGTATAAGTGTCTGGAAATAATGTGTTAAAATATTTAGGAGACAAATTCTAAATATCAAAATAAGTTTTAATAGGCAGTTAAGAGAAGGATCCTATTTCACAAATATAAAGTCCTTTCACATTTACTGAGTTAGTAACATTGTCTGGTTCCTACCCCTTTGAACGCACTGAGAGCAGTGTTGGGTTTTTAGGACAGCGTCACACTGCAGTGGAAGGTAGCCAGCCCTGGAGTAGAGTGGGACCACCCTGTGTGTGGATGACAGAAAAAGGGGTAGCCATATTGCATCCAAATGAAGTAAGAGAAGCAGGTTTAAGGATATAATTCATAATTACCCAGCCTGGATCTAGATTATAATTACATAGTCTGGAACTATGCCAAGACACTGAAATTAATATTTCAAGTTTGGAGGGAAGAAAAATGAGATAGTGTTTGGCTGGGTTATTAGTTGTGTATCAGCCATGAACTCAGAACCAAGAGAGTTCAAGGAACCTACCTTGAACCTTGAACCTACCTCCGAAAAGCAGATGGAGAGACTTTTGCTTAAAATCTCAAATGCACGAAGAATATGTAAAAAGAGAAATCATAATAAGGAAAAGATATGGTGACATCTTTGAATGTTATTATGTGGTTAGTAAATGAGAAAGAAGAATCATTTATGTTCGAAATGGAAGTCTTGTTTTAAAGAACCCTAACCAGCAGTCAAGTCTGTTAGGTAAGATTTCTTCCCCAACTTACCTAAATTTAGAAAGTAAGCATGTCACTCAGTCATTTAAACATGGGCAGCTAGGGCCATGTTTATCCTAGGACCGTGGTACATCTTCTGTGATCTCTTGGGACTGACAAGGCACAGCTCTTCCATAGGTGCTGGCGATTTGTAGGGATCTTGGCTACTGCAGAACGTGTCAAAGGGCATCGGGGACCAGTGTGTCAGTGACTACATGGGGCTCCTGTGGTTGGCCAGTTGAATCACTCTTGGCTCTGTTGACTGCACTAAGTAGGTCTCTGTAGATGTTATAGGAGCTTATACACCTAACCAACTTGAATGCACTTGACTTTAAATGTCTTGTCATGACCTGAATCCCATCCTAAGTTTCAGAAATAGGGTCGAGTCTCAGCAGATGGACACCTCAGTGTGAAACACAGCTTCGCTGTCAGAAATACAATATAACAAAGTCCAACCCTTGTATTATTTTACTGTTATTGTATTAAGAGGTTATTTTGATATTACTGGTTTAAAATTACCTAAATTAATACACTGTTTGCCTGTTAACACTGAAACATGTTGATCTAGGTGGGGTAAGCAAACACGTACAGTCCCTGTTTGTGATCAGGCTGGCTTTCCTCATCTGCCCATGGAAAGCTACTTCTGAATGTCATAGATCCAGTGTTTTACATTGGTATCATTTTCATTAGCATAACTAAAGCGAATTTGGGTATATATTGTCAACAGTTTTCATTCATTATTTGTTAAACTGCTGCTTCCCCTGTTATCTCACATAATTTTCAGTGTTACCTTATACTGTTTAATATATAAAGGCCGACTAAGAGGGTTAAGATTAAGAGAGAGGCTTACATACCTCATTGAGGAGACATCACTTGCAGTAGTGTGGTGTCCCGCAGGGTACTTGAGCTTTTTGCTTCAGCAGTGACTCAGAAAAAGAGAGTGCCATGTACACTGTTTCCACCAGTGCTTGGTCTTTTCTCAAAGGTTTCCTCACTAATTCCCAGCTCATCATGTTCCTCATCAGCCTGTGTAATGTGCTCATCACATGCTCATTTTCAGCTTTTGATTTGGCCAGACTGTCTGCTGGGGAAGGTTTCCTCTGGTAAAAGTCTCCAGGTACATGAACAAGTGAGCTCTAAGTGTTACTAATAAAAAATCCTTTAATCCGCTTTAACAATGATAAATTGGAACTGAGAACTCCTCCCTACTTTACAGATACATTCAGTTCAGAATTTCACTTAAGTCAGGAAATCATTTTACAGGCAAGAGAAAAGTCCTAAACACCCGATGCGGACGATGGGAATTAAAGGCCAAATGCTCAATTGCTCTTACTGGGTATCTGAAGCACCTCCTGGTAACTGAAACTTCCACTGACGTGGCTATTTCATAGCAAATTCACTGGTCTTTGCTGTTGTTTTTATTCTTAATTCACCCTGGAATTTCCCTTTGAGTTTTCCTCACATTGTAGTTGGTACATGATGAAAAGAAATAGCTGATCTGGGCCACAGAAGTTCAGTTTGAGCAAAGATCTGGCTAAAATGTACTCTTCTGGATTTAGACGAATTTGCTACGTTGTCTTGGTAGTAAGTACATCACACCTAAAATCTGTACTATTGTCCACTGGCTATCCTACATTTTATTTCTGCTTCTATGTTGAGGAACATAGCATGATCAGAAACAATGAAAAATGAAGCCTTTTTATTCTTCTTCTTTCCCAAAAGCATGGGAATTTGAGCTAAGGTCTCATCCACAATGGTTTATGCCTCTTGTAATCCCTACAGATCTCTCTTTCAATAGTGGCACTTGAACGTTCCCCACAATACAGCACATTGCACCGTTATACCAGGCACAAAGTCATGTCCAGGCGGCAGGAGGGCCCTTGGAAGGGTGTTTACCCTACCTGGCCTTACTGCTGGGCTCCTTCTTGGAACATCTCAGGTACCTCCTACTTGCCATCGTATTATGTGACCTGGTCAGCCTTTAGGAGGCAACACACGTTCCAGTACCTGGTTTCCAAGCATCCATCCATTATTTGCAAGCAAACGTAGGCTCATTGTTTCATGTCTAATTTTGAAAATCTGGCCCCAGCGGCAGTTTTTTTGTGCATCAATATACTAACATCTGGCTTTTACTAGCTTGGCAGACAGTCTGTATCATTAAGTAGAACCAAACTATGCATTGATATGGATGGAGATGATCCTGCAGCAATTTCCGAAAGGATGGTAGGGCTGTTGGCAAATCAGATAGTTGGAGAAATTCTCCGTCTCTCTTCCTTTTCGTGATGTATCAGGGAATAAAATTGAGGGGAAAGCAGAAAACAAACTAATGTGAATGTAATTCTCAAATTTCAATCTTCTGTATATTATGGGTCATTACCCGTTAATTTGCTAAATGGCAGTTTTCTATGAAAGAAAAGTTTTGTTTAGCTGTATAATGATGACAGATGATGTAATTAGTATCATCCCCGCATTGAAAATGATAAAAGCATTTATTTTGTGTGTCACTGCTTTTAGACAGTATAATATCAAAAATGATAACAGTATGAAAATTGCACTGGCCGTTTTCATATTGTGCATGTAGAATACCTCAGTGATATGATACAAGTAATGACAGGTACTTTGCCATGTATTCATTTTCTCCGCTCTCTAGCCTTTATATTACAGCAAAATTAAAGCACAGCACTAAGCAAACCAGACGTGCCTGAATGCAAACCCATCTTATGAGACTGTAAATGGCTAGAGTCCCTTTACTATTGCTGGTTATGATAATTAAGCGATTATAAACAGAGGTTTTGAGGGAGAACATAGGATAATTTTTCAGTGAAAGAAGTTGGGGAGGTATTTTAATTTCAGGCCACATTTGTTGCTTGAATTAGTTTTAATTATATTCTGTATAAGTACTTGCCCCATATCCTGGTCTTGATAGTGGTAGATATTCTCATTTAAATATAAATAAATGCCAAACTTATTTAACATGGAAAAGTGACTGCTGTGACTGTGTAGTAACAATTTTCTCTTTGTTGCCATGGTTTGGATTTTTATATAAGCTTTGCAAATATAATAAAGCTAATGGAGCTCTTCATCCAAGGAAATGGGTATATTCAAGAAAATAAATTACATTTTGCAAGCTAATGAGCTCTACTAATTGTGTTTATCCTTGTGAATTAATACAATTTAAGCAAATCTATCCCCCAAAATCGAGCATTTGATTGCATTTTAGCTGCGTGGAAATCAGAACATCCGGATCAAATCTGAGTTTACTGGATATCCAAGGGGTAGGGGGGAAGGTTAATTTTCATTGACTTGTACAGCTGGTGCTAGCTCTTAGTAAGGCAGGAAAAGTTAGACTTTGAAAGTTGCAGCTTTCATCATTATTATTTTTTATTCAACAACTTCCCACACAGGCAGAATTCTCAACAAAGAGTTGTGTGTAATAAATCCTATGTAATACGATGGCAGGCATGTACGAGTCATGCTAATTAGCCCACATGCCCACAGGACAGGATAAAGGAAGGAAGGAAAAGGGAATAAGTTGTACTTTTTAAGAGACAACTTGTCTTCACCCACTTCCCTCTCTCCCTCCCTTTTCTCACACTTTCCTTTGCCAACATTTGGATTTTATTTTTTTTCTTCTTATAAACAGGTTTTCATTTCAGTGAGGCATTTTGGGAGATGTAAGACAGATTAGAAAACTCTGTGTATATTCTGGCAGATTTTAGGTTACTCTCCAGTTTGGCTTTTTGGAAGGATGTCAGAGTGTAGAGAAAATGATCAATTTGAACACATGAAACGCTGCAAATACCCCCGAAAACTTGCAAGCGGACTGCATTGGTCAGCAGCAACAGGCAAGCAAGTGCTGGCCAGGAGGTTTGCGCTATAGGAGGGTGACAGCAGTTGTCAGCAACGGGTCCTTATGGAGACAGTTTAGCTCGCCACGCATTGGATTGCTGCCATTTTTAACACCGTGAGACAATGCATGCCTGAGATGAAGTCTGAGCCTAACTGACTGTACTTCCTTCGCCCTGACTGCACTGTAGCCCTGCTTTTTTATCCTGCCCGATCATTTTCAGTACCAATGCAGGAGTCAACAGCCGTCGCAGATTCCTCAGATAAGGAGGCGTGAGATCAGAGCTCTCCTGTTTCTCCCAGCAGCGGGCCCCTCTTCTTTTAAAACCAGGATTGGGAAGCAGAGCCAGACAACCTTTCTCAGCTGCTGAAAAAATAGCATCTTAAAGATGCAAAAAAAGGGCCCAGAAATGAAATTAATTGTTTATTGCAGTTCAGGTAAGAGCTTGGATGATCTTTCCCAGTCTGTGCACTGAGAAAAATATACTCCTTCCATCCCTGGCATCCAAGTGCTGAGAAGGACTGTTAGGACTTGTCTTCTAGAAGTTTTGGATTAATTATATTTGTGTAGTGAGAAGAGCACAGCTCCTCAGTGTAGATGCAATTGCACTGTTGTAAAGATGCTTAGAATAACTCATTTTGGAAGGAGTAAAGAAGAAAAATTGAGAGTGATAGAATGATCACACCTGTAAGCTGCTGTAATTGTGTCCAGACTAGGAATTGTATTGGAATAATAACTTTGGGAAAAAAAAATCAGTCTTGTAAATTAAATATTTATATAAGGAAAAGTCTTGATGCACAGAGCTGTTCTGGATTCTGCAGATTCCCAGCTCCTCAAGGAGGCATTGACACAGATCAGAGCAACTCCAGAGGGCCATGCCACAGATACACAAGTGTAGGGTCTCAAAGTACGCATTAATGAAACCGTTATCTTGTCAACGATATGGAGTGTAGAGCTATCTTCAGCAGAGGTTACTATTATTTTTCATAAAAGAACAGGGTATTTAGTGACATTTTTATTATTTAACATCATATCACCATTAAAAAGTCAAAAGAGGAAGCCAGAGGAAGGATAAAGTACAAAAAGCTTTACATGAAAAAGATTGTTCACCTCTGATGGAAACTATAAGCAATTAGGAGAAAAGGATCTGGAGTTTGTTCAGTTCTTGCCATTGAAAGATTTTGATAGTAGCAATTTAAAAGTTACCTGTTGCAGCAAAACTGGATCTCAGAAATAAGTATAGCCATGATGATATGATAGTTTCGGGCCACTGACTTTACTGCACAGACCCATGCGTATCAGCGAGAGTTAAAATCAAAGTAGAACCTCAGTTTTGAACTTCCTTTTTCTGCAGCGTTTGAGTCAGATCTTCAGTGTTTCATGTCTCGCTGCATGGGGTTGTAGGGGTCACTTCTCGGGCCCCACTGACCCCTTGCAGATTTATTGTAGAATTGTTTCGGTGAAAACAGAGCTTTGATACGTCGTGCAGGTTGCCTAGTGACTCCTGCAAAGTGCTGACCACCCCAAGTCTGAGAGAAGAGATACCTGCACGGAGCTGAGCTCCATTATGGGTTATAAAGCCGGGACAGGTTTGAATGATAGAAGGAGTTCTGGCAGGCTGTTAGCTCTCAGCTGGGAAAATGGAAATGTTTATTAATAAGAACCTTTGACATGAAATGCATAATATGTGCCCCCTGCGCTAGGCCCATGATTAATAATATTAATTATGGGGAGTTCATTATAGTCTCATGGGGATGTGATACGTAATTCAGCCAGCGTTTCATTGTAAATTAGCATTAATGTCCACTTTAAGTACAGTAGCTATCTATAGCGATGCAGAAGGAGCTGCAGTCAGTATGTACAATAACATCACCTTCTTATTAAATGATGGTAGACTTTTACCTCAAAGAATTATAGACCCATTAGCATTTCTCCTATGTTAAATCGTTGCTGTGGCTGGCAGCGTAATATCTGTTGCAAGTAACCTACTGGCGCTATAAAAACTTTCCTCAGTCGTGTTAGAAGAGTCTAGCTCCTTGCTGGTTTTAAAAACGAACCAGATAATTTTGAAGTCTGGTTGGAAGTAGTCTTGATTGCAGTTTCATTAGCAATTAAAAGAGCATGTAACCTAATGGTTTTTCCACCCTGGTCCAGAGAAATTATGCACAGTGGGCAGCTCTTCAGTTGGTGTAAACCATCAGCGATGTAATGAAAGCAATGAACCTTCACTGATTTGCACTGAGAATATTGCCTGCTCCAAATTGTTCAAACATACGCCTTCCTAAGGCTATGCTTTATTGTTAACTTGTTTAATAATGAAAAAATATTTCATCTTACTTGAAAATCCTTTTCCGTAGCTTGCCTTCCAGGTATCCCATGTGAAAATGCCTCTATCTGGCCTCAGTTTCTTCTGAACCACACGTGCTGATCCACTTGCCTTCATACAAATGACCCTTATATACAAATATGGTTTATTTTCATCCTTATTTAGCATCTCAGAAACCAACAGATACTTGGAGCCACTGCCTTCCTGTGGTGGATCCTGGAAATGGCCGGGAGGACCATAGCCATGGTGACCCCAAATGTGTATGCTTTTAAGCAGCTGGGGAAGCAGCTAGTGACACTGTGGGAAACATCATGCAGATGCCTGAAATTGGCTGAAGGACAGAAGTCTTCATTAAAAGACCGTATGTATATTAAAATGTGTAGGTGTATAAATAGGGATCCAGACAAAACAGAAAGAATAGGAGAGGGAGGATTCAAGAACTATTTTTTTTTCTTTTGGGGGAAGCTACAAGATTGCCGAGTTACTATTCTTATTTATTTGTTTGAATTGCAGCGAGTTTTAGAAATGCAAGTCTAGAAGGGACCTCCTGGGTCGTTGTGTCCAATCTTCTGCAATCACAGGTAACCGTACGCGAAGCACGTAGTTTAGGAGAGTCCAAGGGTCACTTGCCTTACGTGCCGATACGTACCAGGGGCCACAGAATACTTCCTTTCTGATGTTTATGACCTGTAGTGAAAGACAGAAAGTCATATATGTATTGTGCCAAAGGAAGACAGGAAGAACACTCAAGGGCATCACCAGCAGCTTAGGTCCTCAGAGTTTTCTGTTTGTGTACCTGGGAATTTGTTCAGTTTTGTTGAGTTGTCTACCTAAACCAAAGCTGGCCCAAGAGAATTGTAAATCAAAGTAGCTCTGCAAGCAGCTGTACTAGAGAGATGGGTAGCAGCCTGCAGCCATTTGGCACCAAAGGATGCAAGCTGGCGAGATCCAGCACCTGTTGGGCTCTAAACACTTTTCTTAGAATTCGCACGTGGGGGAAAGGCAGCAGCTGCCGGGCAGCAGTGGTTAAATATAGGAAATGGAGAATGCCATGTCCGACTGGAAGAGAAAAGAGAGAGGGAGGAATCTAGCCACAATGAAAATTATTCTTGGTGAAAAGGACCCTGGGGTGATCAGGAATCAGAGGCTTTTACACCCTCTGTTTTCTCTCTTGTCCGTGACTGCACCTACAGTTGTACATTACATCAGCCATGGACAATGCCAGACATTTGGTTGGCGTTGATTGTATTAATAAGTGTCACTTCTGGAATGTTTTGGAGTAGCATGCAAGGGCCCTGTCTCTCACTGCAGGTCATGTATAGTTACTGACATGTGTTGTCCTTAATTTGACTTGATTCTTTGTAGCACTTTTAATAGCGAAAACGCTGTGAAGAGCTTATAATATGAAGCAATACAGCTTTAGCACAGATGGAGTTTGAAAAGGACATTCAACCTTCTCTAATCTTCTACTGAGATCAGTGAGTAAAGCAAAAGGAAGGACAACCTGAAAGATAATATTTTTCATTCTGATAATCTGCAGTACTTTAATTTCACCCAGGCGTTTACATGGCCTCTTTATTGAAGAGTCTGAGTATTCCTTTCGGTTTAGCTGAAGGACTGTTGAAAAGGAACAAAAAAGCAAAAGCCTTTGCTTAACCACCTTTCAGGTGGTGCCAGACATCCTCGCAGAGAAAGAGAACAATGTGAAGTTGAGGAGGCTCAGCTACAGATTGGAAGATTATTCCTATTCTTCAGACAAACACAACAAAAGAAGGCAAGGAGAAAGAACAGGGAGAAAGAGAGAAACTCCTGTTTTGCTTCATTCACATGCTGCACACGTCTGCAAGAGAAAGGCTCACGGCACACAGGTATGCCACAGCCTCTGGCCCTGGCTTACCTCTCCATTCTGGGAGGACATCTGGCCAGCACACTCTCCCCGCCTCCTACCCCTTCTTCCCTCTGGGCCGTGGCAGCTCAAGCTGGCTGAGCCTGTCGTGCTGATGATATCATGGAGTTAAATTAATTCCAAAGCTGGTCAAGCTTGGAATCAATTAAACAGGAGACAAAAAAGGAAACTGGGAAAGAGAGAAAAACAGACCTGGTGTGAAACAGCATGCAAGGAAAGGGAATAGTGGGCATGGTCCTAAAGGTGGCTTAGGGTTCGGTTTAACACAGAGGATCTGCAGGTGTCAGGAGCATCATAACACCACACGGATCCCTTCTGTCCCCAGCTATCCATTCAGGGTTTCACTAACTGCCTCTTGGCCATACGGTCAAGACAGCTTCCAGAGCTCAAGAGGAGGATGTTCCTTTCTGTTTCAAGGACAACACTTAAACGGAAATAAAGATTCTTCAGCTTAATATACAGCAACGGTCTCACTTTACCTTTACCTCATTCCCTATGTCTTGACCTTGCTGTTGAGCATAACCCAGGCCCAGGAACGAGCAGCGTTAAGCAGGCATCATGCTCTCCATTCACAACCTCAGCATCTGCTGCAAGTTTGGGCCAATAAATCACAAATGTTGGGAGGAAAGGACTACCTTCCTACAGCGTGTCCTGACAGCAGTTCCCACAGTGGGTGTCTGATCCTTGACTGAACCTTGAGGCACTGCCATATGCAAATAGTAGTAATCTCTGGTTTGTTGTTCCTTCAAAGTCAGATGCAGCTGTGTGTGTCTGTCTGCTTGGAAGCTTAAATAAACCCAGTTGAGGTTGGCTTTTGCAAGATTAATTCGTCAGCCTGATTTTCAGAATGTGTAAAATACTTCCCACTTGATCAGAATGGCTTTTTGCTATCTTTCTCCCAAGTTTGCCTTAGAGAAGACTTCTTAAAAATACATCGTTTTTAATCTTTTGATATCTTAGGCGCCAGCCTGCAAAATTGTAAAACAGCTGGCTTCTAACTCTGATACTTGTAATGTTTTCCATTGTCTCCATCTCAGAGACCCCATGAATCCCATGAACAACATCAAAAAGAGTTAAATTACAACTTTATATATCAGGTCAGGTATAAGGAAAAGAACAAGGACTTCAGTAAAACGGGACATTTTAGGAGCTTCTTTATGAAGGCACTCAGACGAACTTCAATGTAATAATCCCTAGCAGAGTCATCAGAATGGCAGCCTCTGCCAACTTTTACACCTTGTCTGCAGGTTTCCTTAGTTTATTTTGTACTGGTATACTGTTGTTACGTTATTTTGGTTTACATACATTACAGATAACATAACAAGAAAAGAAAAAATAAAAGGTCGCTGTACCAAGCAGACTGTGAATTAAGAGTGCCTCCCTGGTCTTGCAGCCAGGAACAGTGCTTTTCACTAAAGTCGGTGGGACTATATCCTTCCTAAATTGCTGTACCTGATCAAAAGCATTTGTAGAGCCAGAACCCATACTGTTACATGAGACTTCAACTACTTCAGCTACAGCAGGGAAAATTATGATTAGGTCCTTGAATCTGTTCCTAAGTGCTGGTCCTAGCTTTTCCACGTATACTGATAGCCCTTGAATAGTTCACCAACTGGTCTCCATCTCTCGTCAGTGGAGAAGGAGGCATTGCTAGAGGGCTGGCCATCTTTTCTCTTGATTGTAGAGCAAACTTTAGCAGCTGGCTTGACGTAGGGGTGTGACATTTGGATGCTGAGTTATAGCCTGGTACTTCTTGCAGACTGCCTTGCAGGTCTCCGTTTCCTCATTCATCTTATCCATAGTTAAGAAGAGGTTGTTTATGGTTATTTCGGATTTCAAGTTCTTCTTCCAAAATGCAAGGCCTGGGCTTCTGTATTTCTGTTAGAAGTTATTTGAACAGTTCAGAGATCCCTTCCAGCCTATATTATTCTGTGGTTCTATGAGTCTAAATTTTTGAACAGTTCCTTAAAATTAAAATTAGGTGGGGAAAAGCATAACTTTCAACTAGTCACAGGGATATGTTAAATCTTTTCTTGGAAAGTTTCCCATTGCTGCTGTCTGAATTGTGCACAGTTTGCCCTCCAGGACCCATTTACTCTCTGTTGTCAAATCAGGTGCTTAAGAGAGGTGAAAAAAACACTGGGAGTATTTTTTCTTGGGTCTCCTGTCCAGAGCATAAATCTAATAGACACTCTTTTCTCGTGTGCAAGCCTGTTAGACAACCTGTATGTTCCCATATGAGAAGCTGGTATATTTGATGCTAAAGTCAGTACTGTCTGGATATGTTGGGTGAATTAAGCCCCTCAGACCACATCTACACTAATAAATTAAGTATGTATGGGATGGGTCCTTGGTATAGAGATCCAGCTGGCACAGAACAGCCTGCATCCTTCTTCTTAAACTCACATACTCATCAAGAGAGGGTGCCTGTGTGTAAATAGTCTGTTGGGAATGGTCCCTGACCTATTGGGAGAAAGTTGTTTGACCCAGACCAAACCACATGATTAGCAGAGACAACTGAGTTCTAGTGCCGAAGAGTACTCCCTGGCAATGATGACATTACAAATACAGATGTATCCTCAGGGAGCCCATGCTTACAAACCCCTATTCCCGAGTTCCAAGTAAATGCACAGTCTTCCTTCCGTTCCGTGCATGCTTTTGTGAGTTATTTCATTGGTTTGGGGGGTTTTTTTTTGCTTTTCTCCCATACTGACTCTTAAATGGTTTATTTTTTGTTCTGTTGCAAATTCTGCTTATTACCCCTTACTTCATAGGGTCTCTATGATGCTTTCCGTCAAATCTTCCTGATTCATTAGGACTAGGAACGACAGCATGCTGTTCCTTCAGCCCACATACGGACAGCGTCAGATGGACAACATCCTCTGTAATATCATCTGCCAGTAGAGAAGCTGAACGTTTAACTTCAAATCCTGGCTCCTTGCCCAAATTAAATAATGAGTGTAGATTGACCGCCATCGTTTCTGTGAATTAACTGCTAGAGGGAGGCATGGCAGACTTAGCTTATTTTATTTTTACAGACTCTGTACTGAACACAGTTTTATGTACTTTAGACATCCAGTTTTTCTAGTCTTCCTCTTTTCCATAAACTAAACCCAGTTTTTATACAATCCTCACTTGTTGCATCCTTATCAGGGTATTGCTTACGGGCTGTTCATCACAGACGCTGTCTCATGGCTTTGTTTTTATGAGGCATCTAGTAAACTGTCACTGTGCTTGAAAAATATTGCATTTTCACATAGTATGAAATAGTAGATTTTGTAGTTCATTGTAGTAGCCAGAATTCTCCAAACGTTCCTCCTCAGTAGTTTTAAGTGCATCAGAAGCAGGCAGTCAAACATTGCAATAGCACGTTATTTCATGTAAGGATTTTTTTTTTTTGACTTTCAAAACTAAAAAACTACTGCCAGCACTGGGAATTGATCAAACCATAACATTTGTGTGTGACGCCCTAATAGATTCTATAATGCCGTTAGCTTGGCTTACAACATGGCAGCTAGACAGGCATATTAGCCACATCCTTTTACATGCAGACCTTGCTGTTAAATCGTGTTTGGCTAATCTTCCCTTAGGGGAAATTGGATTTCGGCCCCTCTCCCGCCTCGAAACCCACTGTAAGATACAAAATTGGTTTTCAGAAGTCTCTTTTTCTCTAAGGCACTTTAATTGGCATAAGGTGGTTGCTCCTATAGAGAGACTATTGATTAGCATTTTTATTTTGCTATACTTTAAAGTACACCACTTTCAAAAGCATTTCATGAAATACCAAGGCAATAAACCTAGCAATAAAAGTCCAGAAGGGGGACTGACTTTGCTTGCTTACTCCTACCTGTCTCATTTGTTTTATTCTTTATTTGTAAAACTAGCAAATGGCTGAAGCTGTTTTTCATTCTCCTTCTCACCAGCCCCTTAACGAAACCCAAGATGGACATGGGAGTTGGTGTCAAGTACACATTGGGATTTACCCCCAGGGCTGAGGAGACTGGAGTTCCAGGTAGCCTTGTCCAGTGCAGCACATTCTTCAGTGCCCCCATCAGGAAAAAAGCAGGCACAGCCTGTGCTTGGTCTTCCCCTCCTTCCCTAGCGTTGGGGGTGCTGACAGTACTGTGGCACCAACCCTGAGGAAGTGGGACAAAGTCATTAGAGAAAATAGATTTGGGGGATTTTTCTACAAGAAAATGTGTACGCATCTTAACATCTCATTTGATTTTTCTGGCATGCTTTATTAGACTTTTTTTAAAGTCTTTAATGCATTATTTTATCTTTGAAAAGATGTTGAAATGCCTCTTTTAGTCCTCAACACCTATTTTCAGCATGACTGCATTGGTGACCACTCTCAAGGCTTTGTTCCTTTGGGCTTTCTTTGTTCACAGAAATTAAATAAGTTACAATTTTAAATGTGACAGTCCCTGAAGTTAAGTCTGTCATGTCTGTGTCAGATTCTGCTTTCTCTTAGTTAATGGGTTACTGACAGCCTGAAGTCAGGAAGTCATATGTGTTCTAGCTACACAGCATGTCCCGAATGCCACGTTTTTTCAATTTATATTTTGTCTTCCATTGCCTATCACATCCTAAAAGCAAAAATAACACTTGGCCTTTTTCTGTTTGCCAGCACCAGTGAAAATAAAGTTTAAGTACGTAGATAGCAACACTATGTGTTTGGAAACTTGTATATTCAATAAAGTAAATACTCAAGTTGCCAGAGCTTAGTAGCAGTAGAGTACATTACTCAAGAGCGAAAATGTTGAGTGAAAACAACTTGGTGATCCCAGTCCAATCTTGTTACATTACTTATCATCAAAATCCAGGGCTTGGAGCAAGAATAGTTTTGACCTAAGAGGAAGCATTTGTGTATTTACTCTGTGCTTTCTTTTATAGAAACCATTATGGGGGTACATTGCTTTGCGTGGATCTTGTGTTTAATGGCACTTTGCATCCATCTATGCCACTGAGACAGATTTAATTTTAGAACGTTTCAGAAGCGCCTTTTCGCCAATCAGACATTAGCTGTACGAAATCACCATGAACTGCTTTACTTTCTCAGCGTGGCTCGGCTTTATCCTCAGTCAATAGACATCTTATCAATCCTTGTTCAAAGACGTTCTCTTGCTTCCCCTGGGCTAGTGCTAGTGATAGATAAAAAGTCTGCAAGCTTGGGTTGTGATTTGTTAGTCCCAAGTTATTTGAGGCAAATGGATAATAAACAAATTTTGAAAGTCCACCCAGTTCATTAAAACTTGAAGCAGTCATTTGAAAGTGTGGTGGGGTTTCAGAGGGCTCTCAGCTTCACAGCATGGCCCATGATGATGCATGTACAAAACAAAATGTAATACAAAGTACACTTCTTTCATCTTCACAAAAAGGTTTTATCATACAGCCTTAAAGACCTTTAGATCTTTCTACATCTGAAAGGAAGATCCGGCATCTCTTGGAATTTCTCAGTATAGATTCAGAATCCCTTTAGTGACTATTCCTTTGAATCTCTGGGTTAACTCTCATTTTTGTTTTGTATTAAAGTTTCTTTTTTTATTACCTTTATACTTACAAGGGTCATTAGAGGATTATCCCTAAACTTCAGAATATTAGCACTTTCTGACAGCTCCTGCTATTTCCCTTCCTGTGGTTAACTTGACTTTTCACTTGATCCAAAAAATAATTCTTATCATTGCTTTATCTTAATTCTAAAAATTTCCCTGAAGAACATCTTCAGTTTTCTTTAGTGTCAGTGTGATAGTCTTCCACCTCATATCAGACAAATGAAAGGTTTCATACGAACAATTTTTTTTTGTTAATATTAAGAATATTCTACGGCTATGGATCAAGACTACTCTTTTAGAAGCAAATCCATTGGTAGTTCTGTAGCAATTAGATATTATTAGAAAATAACTTCATTTTTTACGGATTTGTCTATGGGTACATAGGCAAAACATAAGCAAATCTTCTTCTTTAATGAACATAAAGTATAAAATGTTCTGCAATCAAAATGCACTCTATGAATAACTAATTGTAATCTGTGCATATGCCCAGACAGCTTGCTTTCCCCATCCACTAAGATTTCAAGACAGCCATTAGTCTGAAATAAACAGGCATTTCCAACTGGGAAAATTACAAAGAACTTCTGAGAAGGCTGGACCGTCTGAGGGTGCTCCAGTGCAAGAACGCAAACCTAAAAGCATTTAAAACCGAGATTCTTAGAAATCCAAATATATTGTCATGGAGAGATTGTTCTGCTGCTGCCTTAGTTTGCCTCATTACTGTGGATGAAAAGCTTCTATAGGCAGTTTTCTCAAATGTTACCGGTCCTGGATGCCTGTTGTAGGACCTGGGATTAGAAAATTCCCCCAACCTGAGGAAGGTTCCTGAAGCACAGCAGCAGAGGAGTGCCAGGATATTTCCTGAATTTTTTTTGAGGGTTTTGACAGTGGATTCCTTTGCTGCTGCCTCATCCTTCTCTTTCTTCTCCTTCTTTTTCCATACCATCATTCTTACTTTGGTAGAACCCATCATGCCACCTCCTACAAAGAGATTTGGAAGAGATAGCTCTCAGATTACAGTTTCCATGTTGCTGTTCATCAAAGGTTGCAATAAAAGTCACCAGAAATAGACTAATGGGGGCAGGTTTCTGGAGGGCCCCAGTCTGTCGGGATACCAGAGGCTCAGGAATGGCAGTGGGATATAAGCAGATCACAAAGAGGTAATAGGAACTCCTCATATAACACTGGACATTCAGCTGGGTGAATAAATATACTGCCTTTCTGCCAAATTATTTATGGTTATTGAAACAAAGGGAATGTTTTAATGGATGAATTACATTATAAGGCTTAGAACTATTATAGTCTTACCTAATTGTGTAGGTGATATCATTTATGATTATCAGAGGCAGAGAGAAGAACCACAGACACAAACATTTTATTTTTGTTCAGCTGAAGGAAGCAAGATGGATATAGGTATGAGTCTGAGAAACAGATGTGTACAAAAATGTATGCATGATTTACAGCAATTATGTATGGAAACTTGATAGTAATGCTTGTGGCAGATGACTAAAGACCTAAAGGATCGCTTGCATATGCAAAATTATCCACTGATTCTTTGGACACACTATGATGTGACTGGATTAATTCCCACCCCTGTGGAGTTGAGATCCTTAAAGGTTACTGTAGGGTTTTTCTCCCATCTCTTTAAACAAGTATGGTTTATCATCAACCTGTGTTACACATAAAAATGTAAAGGAGAGTAAAAATAGCTACATTGAAACAGTGCTCTGAGCTGCCTGCCTTGCCATCATGTCTTGTACAGTAGTTAGATCTGATTTTTAGAAAATAGAGGAAGAAATTCTGCAGTGGCACTTGCAGGGCCCCTACTAAGCTTATATAGCTCATCGCTTTCATTTGAAATCTCCTTCTATTAATATTTCATAATTTCAAAGTATAAAGAAATCCATATGGCAGAAGGATGAGAATAACAGGATTTTCTCTTTGTTTACCTTTTATGCAAGGTAGCTGGAAAGGTAAGTAGGGTTTCTGTGGGAGTAGGGAGGATTTGGTTGATTTTTTTACAAAGATTTTCAATGATATTGTCACTTCAGCATGTTCACTTTCATCCAAAATCAGTTCAGCTTGTATTGAGAACTGAAAGAGATTTCTAAGACTTCTGTAAGGATCTTAAGCTTATATGATCACCATATTTTGATATCAGTGGGTCTTGCTATTGTTCCACTATTTTCTAATTTGATTAGTCCATATAAGCCAAAGTTTGCAAAGTGTTCCTGTTCTGAGAGACTGTAATTTTTCCCCCAGTTTCATTAAGTACCTAATGAGTAGAGAAGAGAGGCTTCTATGTTGCCTCCACTGAAGAAATGTGGAACATCTCAGGAGCATTAAGGAGGCACACTTCTTCTATCAGAGCGCAGTCTTGCTGAAGACCAGAAAATGCAACCACGAGACTCCCTGCCTAGGAAACCATCCTTACATGCTCACAGACTTGTTTTTCTTGGGTGAATGTCCAGTGGCCAAATGTTGCTTCCCCCTGCATTATGCTGATATAACTGAGTGCAGCATTTGGCTTGTTGACAAAGTATAAAATACAATTAATTGCAAGGGTTTAGAGAAATCTCAGCGAAGGAAACTGCTTAGAGCAATGCAGCTACTGAAGTATCTGCAGAGGAAATATTTTACTGTTGTATGGGCCATCAGATTCCTAGGTGGCAAACGGTTTGACAGGGCTGACACTATGCATGGCCCCAACACGCTCAGTGGCTGGAACAGGTCCCTTCCCACTCATTCCCCCACCCTTCAGACAAGGAGGCCAAGACACAAAGTTGTGGTGACTTGCTAAGGTTCACAGAACATATCTGTCACACAGCTTTGAATCACAGCACTTGGTCCCAGCAATCTGCTCCTCTCTTCTGAAACGAGAGTAACACATGCTAACACACATACTCATTTAGACCTCAGTCCCTAATGTTGATTTACCAATAGGCTTTCAATTTCTCCTCCCATTATTCCCACACGTGCTCCTTTTTTTCCCCCATAAAGGACAGAGTCATGCACCATCACAGCCCTGCAGCAGAGCCTGAATAGCTCTGCACACGTTCGACTTGACATGTAGGAGTTCTGCAGGGGGTGTATGTTTATGGAGGATTAGGGACTTGAAGTAGGTGGCACTTCATCATTTCACTGACCAAATGATTCCAAGCTGCCTTTGCAAATTACCCATCAGGATCATACTGTGTTTTTTGGGATGTTACATTAGTTTGAGTGGTCTTGAATGTGGAATGAGTTGTTGTTATCCTGACTCTGAAATTGTTTTCTCTGAGGTTTGATACCACAGTTTCTGCTGGCCTGTGATGCTAGTGTATTATGTTGTTACCACGTGCTTATATTCTTATCCTAAAACCACAATAAATAAAAAAGCTTCAGTGCAGAGAATGAGGACAAGTCAGACAAGCCTGCCTGTTAAATTACTTTCCATTCCTGTGGTGGTTTCTCTGTGATTGGATTAAAAGAGGTTGTCGGTGTACGCTCATCCTGTAACTGCCTACTCTGTCCCCTGGCTAGGTATAAATAAAGGCTTGGCAGGTTCTAGTACAGCATCTTGTTTAACCTCTACAAGTACCAATATTTACTCAGAAATTTAAAACAATGCATTCAGCCTTCTCTTACTGGAGTGCAACAGGAGTACAAAGTAGCCAGTCATGTCCATGGCATGTCTGCTCTCCCTGTGGGGTTTCCCTTGTGTTCTCTTTCGGCTGTCTCCTTTTGTTTGGTGTAGGAACTGAATTATGAACTGCTCAGGAATTCCAGACCCATTACTGCAATCTCCTTTGCAGAGAGCTCTCTGTTAGGTGTTCAGTGATCGCCTCTCTCTTAGTCCCCCAAATTGAGCTAGAAATGAGACATTCACCATTCTGTGTATTCCAGCACAGGAGTTGAGTACCGTGATGGCCACACTCACAATCTACAGAGTTGTGTCCGTGCTTTCATTATGCAAACCCTTTTCTCTGGTTCCTCTAACTTTTGCCATTGCTGTTGTTGAGAGTCAATGGATTTAATCATGTGTATGGGTAGAACAGCATAGAAGAAAAAGCTTGGAAATTCTGCAGATTAAAAGCAAAATTCACTTACTGAATTTAAAATAATGATAGTATTGCACTGTGTTTCCCCCCCATTTTCTCATTACAGAAAAGTGATTAAAATCCTTACAAGGGCATGTGAATGGAATTGTTTTCTAAAAGTGCATTTTTTCTAAAGGAAAAAAAGATCTTCACCTCTGAAACAGTCTTTATCAGGCAGCCTGGAATGAAAATACGCAACTTCAGAAAGCCACTGAGTATGCAGCAGCAAAAAAGAGATTATAGTACCTCTGCATGGCCTAAATATTGAAGCAGACCCCTCTGCCCATTCCTTTCTTCCCTATATCCATACAGCCTTCCCCCACCTTTCACCATGACACTTCTGCAATCTCTTTGAGCTGCTTACGACTTCCTACCAACCTCAATCTGTCTCATTCCTGCCCTCCAGCCCTGGCACTGCAATCCACTCTGCTTGCTTTTCTTTCCTTTTACCCCAACCATTGCCTGTCCCTCTGTCCCCAGAGGGGCTTAGGCCTTAGCATGCCAATGCACCTGAGTTAAGCTCTGGGCTCTGGACTGGAGTTAGCAGTTCTGAGCTGGGCTTTAAGAACACGGATCACAAGGGGCAGCTGGCACAATAGGCCATCACACATAGGACAGGTAATATGAAAGAACAAAAAAATTGGTACATCTAAAATCCCACCTCTCTTGAAGACCTTTAATTCATGTATGACCAAGTAAAGGGAAGATGGCAAGGAAGAACAGCCTGTTGGATAGAGATCATGCCTGACAAACAGGAAACCCAAACTTAGTTCCCTCCTCTATGTCAGGGACTCAAACTCGCATCTCCCACCTGTCAGGGGAGTACCCAGCCTCAATAGCCTCGGTGTGGACACTATCTGCTGAAGTTAGACTGTTTTACATGGCAGTCACAGAGCTAGAAGATCAAGCAAGGAGATCCATCATGTCCCACTAGGTCATCTGAGAGGGTGGGAAGGGCCCTGCATTTTGATGACCTTCTTGGAGATGGTGGATAGTAAATACCAGTTCTCTTGAAACTGCTGTAGTCCCACGACGTCCCTCACAGGAGAAGCGAAGGGGAAAGTTGCACAGCTGACAGCATTGTCTACAAAGGAGAAAAGCACGGGACTTGGCTTAACTGCAGATCCCAAGGGATCTTCTGGAGCAGTGAGACAAGCAAGCCAGGAAATTCGGAGGTGTGGGACAGTATTTGGTTGTGGGGAAGCAGCCGTCACTCCAGCCAGTGGGCCTTTCCGTTGACCATCCAAGAACCTCACTGTGCTTAGGTGTACATCTAGGCATCCCAATTCTGATTACCATGAATGGCTGTAGCTGTGGTGCCATTTTAACCTTACTAATGATCCAAGCCCCCAGTGCATGCTATGCTGTGTGCTAGATGTGTGTCTAGTTGAGTCCCCTTTGTCATAAGTCAGGCTGACAGGATGGTCTCCTGCTCTTTTATCTGAACTTCTTGGTGATACTCTCAGTATGTGTTCAAGAAAGATTTGATGGAAAGGCTAAGACCATCATTCCTTGAGGATGAAACAGGCTTCTAGTGGCTGGCTGAAATTCTGTAGGACTGACAATTTCGAGGCTGCCAAGATTTAGTTTAATTATATATATTGTATAATTAATGTAACATGAGATATATGTATATAATGAATAATGTTAGGATGTCTGGAGTCTTGTATAAGCTAATAAATAACCCGAATTAATAAATAAAACAAACAGATGGGACTACTCATAAAGAGAACTGCAAAACAACACAAGGAGGGGGCTGCAGCTTTCTGCACGTGTAGTTGGAAGAATTGGGTTTTATGAGTTCCCTGAAAAATGCCTCAGCTCTCTGTTTGGTTGTAGGGGTGAGTTAAGACATTCATAGTGATCTGTGATGCCCTATGTGATTGGTGTTCTGCAAGTCTAAAGTAGACCGTTCTTTCATGTGTGAGCATAACACCTGAAATTAAGGGAAACATTTCTGGTGAAGGTTTTGGAGTTAGAAAACTGGCACACTGGAGGTTACCTCAGCCATTGCCTTCTGGAATATATCAGCTGAAATGAGATCAAAATGTCACGTCTCTGCATGATGGGGTTGTACTTGGGCTGATTTCAGGTCCTAGCTGTTAAAATGGGTCTGGTACAAAGCTTGTTGAACAATTGTATGGCAATCAGAGAACAACTGTAAATCAATTTGTGAAATACAGCCTGATCTCCATACTTTCTGCTAAATAGTCTTTTATAGTTTAAACTTTTTTTAAGGCTCAAAATCCGCTAATGATATATAATGCACAACCTAGATATGTAAATGAATAAATCCACAATATTGTTGCCTTTATTCCACAGAGTATCAGTCTTGCCCTGGCTACTTTCAAGCTCTGTTTCTAAATCAAATGCACAAAATATCTGTCCAGCTTTCTTGCTGGAAAACATTAACTTGGGATTTTATTGTTGCTACTGAAGAAACTGTCCTGCTCAGACTGTCAAAGCAAAGAGGAAGAAAGTTTTACAGATGCTGCCAGTCTCTTAGGAATGTTTGTGCATTCTCCCACATTAAGACTGGATTAGGTGAGAATCAAAGGGAATTTTCAGTGTCATCAATAGCTGGTCATAGGAAGCTGTGCAAAATTAAGATTCAGAAAGGATGGCTGCTTCACAGCAGTGAGCAGAGGTCCTCCATCTAGACCTTCTTGCCTAAAGAAAAGAGAAGGACTCACCTCCAGTGCCCCTAAACCAAAAAGATGATGGGAGCAAGCAAGCAAAAACATATTTAAAGCCAAGGGGAGAAATTTACGTGGGAGGTGGGGTGTGGAAGGAGACCACAAGGTTGCAAAAGACCTTTGCTAAGTGGAGCAAGAGGAGAAAAAAAGAGATATATCCTCTTCAATCTGTAGTGAGTCACCACAGGTCATGTTTTATGGAGGTTTTATTGCATGTTTCATGTGTAGCTTGGAGAATAAAACCGTATGCATCTGATTAGATTACTTAGTACTAGGAGTGTAAGGTAAGAGCATAAATTGAATGCAATTATTTTTAAAGGAAATTATACTCCTGCTGCTTTCTGTCTGTCTGCTGTCCTCTATCTTTTTCTTTTTATTGTCTCTTTTATCTTGGTTCTAAGATGGCTTTCACACCGTATCTACCTTGCAATCCCCTAGTTCGTGTGAAGGCAATTCACAGCTCAGTGCATTGCCTGTCTTCTCCGATTGTTTACAACTGGTTTATTAACCAGACTTTGTCTTGGACTATCTCTGGTTCATCAGGAGGAAGGGGGAGAGCACAGTTGTTCATTTTGCATTAAGCATGTCTGCTGATGTGGAAATATCCAACCATACCCCTCAGCGGAGATATCTGTGTTAAAATGAAACCAACTTTTATAGGAAAAAAATTAATTTATTACCAATGCAAGGTTATTACTTGGACCATATAATCCAGTGTAAGTATGTGATATTGCCTCCACCTAAGAGTCCTGTATTCCTGATTAAAAAGTGCCAGAGGGGAGTATATGCCTTGCAACCACTTATCTGCCCCGTTTTCAATTTCACCTGCTACAATATTCCATTTGAACTCTTTCTTAGAATTTTCCAGCTGAAGTGAAATATTTGACTTTCGCATTGGGCTGCAATTTTGGGGTGAGAGGGCAGGGGCTTGAGAAATTTCTTCCTTTTCCCTGCTGCCTTCCTGTTCCTTCCACTAGAAATATGTTGCCGTAAGTGCCTTTGGCAAAATAGTGATTAGCTATAATGAAGATCTGTCTGAGAGAGATTACTGCCTTTATGAGGTGGCATTTTTCAATGTGACTGTGCCTGTACCTTCCAGGCGGTTTGCTTTCTCTGTCCACAATTGTATTTATTTATTTTGTTCTATAGTTTTAAATACCTAGGGTAGGCCAGGCTGATTTATTCATATTATTTAAGTAGACACAACATGTAATGTATTGAACCACACATTCTAACATTACATGTTATCATCTTTGCCCTCTACAGTAATGGACCCTTATGCAACTATCCACTTGCTACCCAGATTCCCAGGAAGAGAGTTATGCTTTGCAGCAAGATTGAAAAACTGTGTTGAGAGACATATCTAGTCTAATGATTTTTAAATCTCCCCTGGGCTCCATACCTATTTCAGGGGTAAGATTCATCTCACCTTACTTCAGGCAGTCTACAAGGTAGATGTTGACATTTGAGGTAGTTGTCATGGGCCCTTTTTCCAGTTAGTGGAGATCTAGACAAGAGCATTAAGGGAGTCTGGGACAATTAGTCTGATCCTCAAAATGTGAACTGTACATGTGGCTCCATTGGCTCTGTTGGCTGCATCTCCAATGTCTGATGAGAGAGCCATGAATGACTGGCCCAGCTAGAGACATTTACACCAAGTCAGATGGATCCCAGCCCTTACGTCCTACTAACATCTTGGCCTGTAACCCTGAAGATGTCTTACCTTTAGCTCAAGATCCTTTTATTCAAAACCAATTATTTACTACCTCCTTTACTCAGTTGCTATGAGCAACAATATCATCTCACCTGCCCTCTCCAGGTATCGTGTTCAACATGTGTGTCTCCTTCCTCACAGCCAGGTTGAATGCACAAGTCTTGCAGCTTTTTTCGCCTTTCCATGATACAGGCTTTCCAGGTCATTCTCATAGCCTAAGCTCTTTTCCCATCTCTCTTCATCTAATATCTCAGCCATTAGAGCTTCATTTTCTTTGGCTTTGACATCACCAGACCTGTTCCTTTCAGAGCTTTCAAGGAAGCTACTGGAAAGACTGTAGACTGTCTCCAGGTTGCCCAAGAATCTCTCTATTGCCCTCATTTATTCTGCTTCATCAGATATGTTACCTGCATTCACTTTAAAGGTCCTTAAAAGTCTATGCCTTTCCTGTCTACCAATTTTTATTCACTACTCTTAACTACTGACCAAGTTGCTGTGCTCACACATCATACCTGATACCATATCTGCTTAGGAGACCATCTCTTTCCTTTTCAACCCAGCACTTTCTTTTCCCATGCTGCTCCTTATACTGGGGAGGTATGCCTATAAGCATCTCTAAGAGCACCACAAAGTTCTTCTTGCAGTCCATCTGGAAAACTCTTCTCCTTCGTGTTTAGCAGGGGCTCACAGACAGCTCTAGGAGATCTGTACTTAGGCACAAGCTGCATCACCATCGGGACACCTCCATGTCCGTGGTTAATGCACACGTCGATACCTTTGAACTGCCTGTTTTCTTGGAAGAGTAACGTCATCATGATTTCTCCCCTTGACCAGGCAGCATTTTGGTCATATGCAGTGGTCCTCATCTACACTTCCATTTTGACTGAAGCCCTGTAGGAACCTATTACAAGCTCAGTGTTGCTTGTACAAACTTTATTCTGACTTGCATTGCCTTTCCCCATCCCAGTACTCACCCGTTCATTTTCTGAAGCTGCACTTCTCCCCTCCGCCACACACTCACACCCACACACTCTGCAAAAATAAGGAGAAATAATTTACTTTTTCTTTTAAAACATGGGTACACACAGGATTGACCACTTCTTCACCTTTTGAGAGTATCGCTTTGTTAACATCATTTTTCAATAGAAGTCTTTATCTGTGCTTTTACAGGACTAGCCTTTTTAACCTTCTGCAGTATGTTCTTGGACTTCATGATTTTAACCAGATCCATTATTATCTAAATACTGGGGAAGCAGGCAGGGCAGGGAAAAGAGAATGACAAGTGACTCCTTAAAGTGCTGTTCTCGGTAGCTCTTTACAATATACATTAGGAACAGCAGGGAGAACAGCTTTCATGGTAGATCTGAGCCTGTTAAAAAAGAAGTTGTGGTGCATAGTCTCAAAAAAAGGGGGCTGGTTCATATCTGTCACCATCGGTCTTGGCATTTCATGTTTGCATACGGCGATCCTGTTGTGCATAGTCTAGACAGAGCCGTGTCAGGTTTGCCCCCGCTGCTTTACAGTCATGCTGGCTGTAGTTTGCTCATGAACAAAATCTCTTTAGGTGTTTTGGGATGCATAAGGCTTAAGGTCTTAAAATGCAGCTCTCTAGAGTGTATGTTCCTATTAATGGGCCCATAAAGATCCCCTTATTTATTATTGTTTAATTATATGCGACCTGTTGCTGCACAATAGCTGTGCATAATTGCTATTTATTTCTGTGCTGGCTTGTGTGTACGTGTATTTAAAAGATACATTTTGGGTTTAGTGAATTTTGTATTACTGATTGTTCAAAGTGACTTTATTTTCCGTTGTCTTTTCTCTAAATGTTCTTTTGATATTTAGAGTGTTAGTGATGATATTATTACATTGCTGTTAGCTATTGAATGAATGATTGCTGTTGTATTCTGAATGTGCTGATGCTGAAAATCTGTGATATAAATAAACTTCCTCTGGTAACATCATTATAATAGCACAAGCAGAAATTTATGGAAAGAACAGATTAAATGCTTAGACTTAAATTCTTCAGTGTGCAACTCTGCTTAAACTGCTGTGTCTGAATTTTGGGTTGCTGAATCAGGTGGAAAAAATCAAACTGACACATCGCTTGTCTATGCATTTTTACTATGATATATTATGTTACTAAAAGAAAAAGCTCAAAAGCTACCATTGATAATCCTGGCTAAAACTTGGAACATAAATTATTAAGATCTGTAGTTTCTTTTCAAAGTGGCCTGGGACTTAATGCATATATCACAGCAAGGAAATGTAACATCAATATGTACTTATGCATTATAACATGAGACATTTTTATGTATGTAATAAAGCATTCACTATGTAACTGTTTATCTAAGCAACAGATAGAAAGGTTGAGAAATTCACACAGTTAATCATATTTATTTAGCTAATTAACAACTAATAGCATTAATCATAAAATGCCTGAACATTTGAAAAGTAATTTATTATTGCATATGAAAACTACTCTCAAACTTGCTTTCCGAAGTATATTTTGTTTATTTATATTCATAAAATCTCCCAAGATACCCAGTCTCAGTATTTCACATACCCCATAAATTGAAAATGTGGGATACGAAGTACCGTATCAAGAACGTACCAGAGATACAGACACCTTCACTAACCTCTCCAATTATCCTGTGTAATCACTTCTAGGCTAGGGAAATGAGACTCCCAAAGTCAGTGTTGCTTATCTCCAGATTGCTGTGATCACCTACACTTTGTGCGGAGCTTCAGGATTTCCCAGAAATGGGTGGAAAGGTAATATTATAATTACGCAGTAAGATTAGTGCACTGGTCCCCAACCTTTGCTGCCCCTTGGCAGCAATACTGAGCAAGTAATGTTGTACAGTGGGATCATAATTTGTTCTCCCTGTCAGCCTTAAGTGTTAACTCCTTAATTCCTTGTAGCTGGGAGCAATGCTGTCCATTAACAACCTGTTGGGAATTCGTGAAAAAGCTGAAGACATCACCAATGTCTGGGTTTCTAATTCAGTAGGTTTGTTCTCTTCCTTTCGATAACTTTTTTATTACAAGTTTAATAGTGCCCGGTGAGACTCCCTAATAAATGAATCAGTGTTCATTTCCTGCACAGGTTTTGTCAAATTTACCCTATTATCTCCCAGGTTCAGACTAAGAGTAATAGAGTGACAAGGCTCATCTTTGAAAATTGAGGAGAGGAAGATGTGTCTCTCTGGGGGAAGAGCAAGAAGATATGAATAAAGGCGAACTTAAAGCACAAAATTGAAAAATACGATAAAATCACATTTTACCTATATTTTTCAAACATTTATTTGTAACTACGTTTAAATTAATCAAAGTAAATGACTGAACTCAGCAGGTATGCAAAGGCTGAAATATATAATCACTCACAGAAAGCATTACAGCAACACATTAGCAGCGCTGTGGAGATGGCTGTGTGGGAGGCATTTTCATACCAAATTCTTTTGGTTTTTAGTTATTTATAATTGTTTCAGGAAAAAAATACATCCTTCAGGGCTTTGGACTGGAAGACCGGGTGCTTGCTTTCTTTACAGTGGTGCATTTTAAAATTGGCCATGTTCTCTGTGGCCATTTTAGAGTTATCATACTGTGGTACAACTGGTTTACACCAGCTGAATTTTTTTCCAAATGTGGTTTGTCTGGTTTGGGGTTCATTTTTGATGAGCTGAGTGTTAGTTTCTTGCAGAAAGGAAAGCTTTCAGTCAGTAACTCCAAACTAACTTGGACCTTAATCCTGAAATGATTTATGCACATGTTTAATGCATCCTGTAGAGCAGCCAATGGGCCTGAAGTCTGTGCTTTGTGGTACTGCCTTCCTTTGGAAACTGGAGAGAGATCTGCTGATGGGAAGCTTTAGCAAAGAGTAGCCACAATTAACAGTAACTTTAAATGCTCACTTAGTGGGCTGCAAAGCACACAATTAAACACATGCTTGAGTCTCATCATACTTGGAGACTGTTTCCAAATATTCAGAAATTACGTGGGCTTAAACCTGATATAGATGCTGTTAGAGCTGAAGAAATTCACTGTACAAATAATGAAGCTGTACATTTGTATGCACGTGTACAATTTGGTATTGGATCATTTCAACGTTGCACTCAAATTCTGAACATAAGTTAGATTTCTCTTTTACCCACAGCGAACAAAACTGCAGTTCAACCATATTACGAGCTAAGCATATACCAATATATTGCAATCTGTATACTCAAAATGGTCATTTTAGCTTGCAAGTATTTGTGCATTTAAAATTATGCATAAGATAATATAGATAAGGCTTATAAAATTAAATTATTGTAGTCTGATTGGATTATAAGAATTATGAGATTATTTTTAAAGTATGTATGTTTTTGTAAACTAATCTGGATCCCTAATTTAATAGATAATGGCATCTTTTTCTGGATTTTTGTGGTGGGGGGGTGGGAGGAGAAAGGGGGAAGGTTTTCATCCCTCCTATAGAATACTGTAAAGAGATTTTAAGGGAGGAATTTTAAATTATATAGGAAGGTTATAATTTTCTCTGAAGTCATATGAAACTCAGCATGAAGTGCTGATGACTTATTTTCATGTAAATTCTTCATCTTGATGTAACTCATACGGCATCAGCACTGATAAGTAATCAGACCTTTCTGATAAAATCTAAAGCACAGAAGAATAAACGAATGCCATACAGTTAACTCTTAACTGTAAAGCCATAATATAGCATTGGTTTCAAGTGTATAATCTCCATAAAATATACAAAACCCATGTAAACCGGAGTGACCACAGTAAATGTGAGCCTGATGGTAGCTCTCGGTATGCACGGTACCACGCAGTATTGCACGGTGCAGGCTGCGGTGGGACTCAAGCCACTGTAGCCATCCCGGGCTGCCTTTAAGCTTACTAAGCTTCTGCATGCCATACTGACCTCGGTCGTGGGGCAGCGGTGTATTTTAAAATCTAATTAAAGTTACATGTACGAGTAGGCTTATGGATGCCCTCCTCACTCTGAGTTGAGGATTCTTTGTTCAGATCCCAAATGAATTTTGTTTGTGTGTGTATCAGTGTTTTCTGCTAGCCGGGGACAAAGACATATTAATACTTATTCAGTCTTTTGTAATATCCTTTGCAATCTTCAAATTAAGGTGCCATGTAAGTATATTGTACTGTTGTCGGTTGTTCTGGTTATTAATCCTGAAATAATAAAATGTGTATTAGATAGAATCAGGGCAGCTCAACAGTATATTGCAGGCTATAAGCTTTCATTAACAGCTACAAGAAATTTTTTGTTAACTCGGGGTGTGTAGAGACAGGGAGGGAGAGGAGCTGGAGGGAGTGTGATTTGGGCCTGATAAAAAGAGGATAAAACAGGGGTAGGATTTGGATTCTGATCAGATCTGGCTGCTCTGCAGCTTTGTCCATCAGTTGTCTTCTGGCAATACATTGTGCTGCATGCCCAAACATAATAATGGTCCCTTATAATGGTCTTTTAAACATGTGTTTCCTGGGCCGGGTCGGTTAATGTGCAATAGCTTTTTATTTTTACTATTTTTTTGCATTGCTCTGAGCAAATAGGTGAATGCAGGGTGCTACAGAATGCAGCAGCTTTGGTGATTTTTTTCACTATGATTAAGGAATAGTTCATCTATAACCAGAGCAGATCTCAGTCACCAGGAGACTGCAGTGACAAAAAGGGGTATTTAATCATCTGGCTAGGGTAGGATCAGGAAAGAAAGCCCATTGTTATTGCTGCAATCTGACTGCTGAGGAGAAGCAGCCAGAAGTGAACCACCAGCTCCTACTTCCATCCGTCTGCTCCCTCCTTTGTCCTTTATTCTAAATATTTTTGTTGTGCCACTTTAATTATGATCAGCAGAGGCACTTGGCAGAAGCTCTTTGTTCTGACAGGCATAGTGTGTTCTGCGATTTCGCCACTCTTCTGGCTGTGAATGGCGGAGGAGCACCACAGAAACAAGAGGGAGATGATAATCTCAGGACGCCCTTTCACCTCACCTAGATGTCACGCACACTTGGAAGGACAGGCGTGTGTTTTTTTTCCCAAACACTTTCGGCTGGAGTGGCACGTGAAAACCTGTTTCACATGTCGGTATGCAGTGCCTGGTGCTTTCATGTTCCTCAAAGGCATCTGATGCTGCTGAAACATTGTGACAACTTGGCTGTCTTTGGGATCAGAAGGTTCAGCATCTCTTGGGCCTGCTGCATCTGCTGGTTCATTTGGCAAGAGAAGCACTGGTTCATAGCAATGCCTTCCACCTCCCAAGTTAAGCAGAAGAATATATTAATTGTAGTTATGTGTTGTCATCTGTACACTCGGGAAACAATTAGGGAAAACCTTCCTAATTTTCTGTGCAAGCTGAGCCTCGGGTGTTCTGCAGTAAACTAGCAAACTGTGACTTCGGCATTTGGATGTATTTGAAACTTGCGTGACTGTTGAACTAAAAATGAAGGAATTCTTCCTCTCATCCCTTAAGTCTGATCTTAATGCTTTACTTGCACATTTTTCTGAATATCAGGTTCCTGAAGTTTCCCAAAGTAGCATTGTTACATGGCTTTATAGAGCCTTTTGTGTGGGATTATATACATCTGAGAAAAGGAATCAGCTGATTCTCTTACATGAATAGTGCTGCATTTCCCTAGCAGAATTTCTTCTTGATCTACAGGTTTCATTTTTTCTCACCAGATTACAAAGAGAAATTGAGTCAAAAAAGTCTTGGCCAGTGCTAGAGAAGGAAACATCATGTTGTTAGAGACGGAAAGTGGAAGCTCTGTGTCTTCTACTTGGGCCACTTCCCTTTACTGTGGATGAAGGGAGGCTGCAGGGGTTGTGCCAGCACCCGGCGCAGTGCAGAGAGCAGCACATGAATGCCCTGGAGTGTGCAGTTAAGATGAGTTGAGCTCTGCCAGTTTAAGCAATCAATCAAACCAGTCTGCCTTCCTCATCAGTTAATGCAATGAATGAGATTCATAATGTACCATGAAATGAGAAGCTTTTCTGTGGAGGTTTAAAAACAGAAATGTGACTGCTTAGATAAATGCTATACAATTGCCTTCACTTCCCAATCACATGCTATCAACTTCAATTAGGTTGAAAACTACCATAAGATTTGACTTTTGCATCTGGGCAGTGTCTTAAATTGGGGTGTTGGTCATAGGTAAATGCAATCTGACCACCAAAAACATGTGGAAGAAAGAGTAGGAGACTACACCGAGACATTGCACCTAATGGCAACTCTGAAAGCTGCAAGGCTGGTTTACCAGCATACCTGTAAATCAACTTCTCTACTTCTCTAACATGTTTTAGGCATTAGAAATTCTGTTAGCACACCGCTGCGGTTAAAAATCGTGTTGCAAATGGCAATGGCATGTTGTAGGATTCCTCAAATGCCTTATCGGTGGTGCTGATGTTTCTTTAGTGTTAATGGCAATATAACTTTGTCAGTATTAATTGAAATGGTCCTTCCAACAGATGCAATGGCTTATCTAAGCCTATCATCATAGTAGCCATATGCTTACTGGGAAAGTGCAGTGTCTTATTTCCCAGAAAGTTAAAGAATTATTGACAGTTTAAGTGACAGCATAGTATATAGGGAGATGCCATAGTGAAAAAGTAATCTGATAGCTTAAATTTATTTTTTCCTGTGGAGTTTAAATTGGCGACACTCCTTGTAATAATAAAACTCTTTGCATGGAGAGGACTGTAATTTAATTTACTACTGTGAATATTGATTCCTGGATAGTACACTCTTTATCCTGCAGATGACCTAGATCCTTAGTTCCCTAAGGGTTTTGAATAATAACAGCAGCAAAAGGGTCTGGATTACATAAGAGAATTGATGGAGATTAGTTACTTTCTCTGCTGACATTTTAATTTTATTCATTTAATTTATTCCTCGTATTCCTTGTCTTGCTTTGTAAGCTGGAAACCATTGTCAGTGGGATTGGTGTTGATGAAGACGGACTGTTTTAAACATCGTTCTTCCCAATTGTACCAAACCTTATGCTCAAAGTAAACCAGAAAAGATCACATTCACTAAGAGAAGTGATTTCATTTCTCATGAATTAAAATAATCCTCAAAGAGATTATTTAGTCTAAGTCTCTATATTAGGAGGATGGTTGCTGTGGGCTACTGACAGAATCTCCTTATGGCGGTCATCATGGTGTTGGGTTGCAGCTTCTTTAGAACTGATGGG
>NW_009595312.1:0-70060 GCF_000690535.1 Cariama cristata | reverse complement strand
ATTCCCACGAGGTGGGGAAACCTGTCCAGGTATCCCCTGGGAATCCACAAAATCTGCTACCGCCAACTGCAGTCATTGAAAGAAAGGATGAGACCTCCAAAAGTGGTATGGGGTTCTTGAAAAAATAGGAAAAGGCAGGCGGGAAGGAAAGAAGGTCGGTGGAGGGTGGGAGGGAGAGAAGGGAGGGAGTGAGGAAGGCAGGGAGGAAGGAGGGAAGGGTGTCACATCTACGGTTTTCTGTTTTCTTTCTGAATCCCTGGTATTGAGGGTGCACATGGACCAAATATTCAGGTTTTTAAAGGCTCTGTGGCCATATGGACCAGTGGTCAGTCAGGGTATTACTGGGAGGGTAAGGCAGTTACCAGGTCTCTCCAAACTCTCTTACCTACCCACGGGAGTGTTGCAGGATTGCACCTGGAAAACCCAGAACAGAACACAACAAAACAGCATAGTTTCAGTGTAGAACAGGGGTTAGTGCAGCAATTTTTTTAGCAGTATTTCCTTTGCCCAGTTATTTTGAGCCACTCTAAGGCGATTAGAGCGGCTCGTTACCAACGCTCAGGAGCTGAGAAGGCGAGTTGTGTTCCCTTTTGAGAAAACTGACACTATCTCTGCATGAGCTCAGATGGAATTGAATAAAAGTCTGTTTTGTGCTCAGAGTACCGAGCGAGCCCTCTTTTTGCTTTCAGTGACTGCAGGTTAATACAGGCAGCTGGGGGATCTGAAGCCTGTTTCCTCCGTCTTGCAGCCGTCTGCTCTGTGAGCTCACTTGCAACAGAAGATATTGTCTATGTACATTAAAGACCTATTTTCCCTGTCCCCATAGCATTTCTGTGCTGCCCACCAAGAAACTTTTACCTAATTTAGTGACTGTTTTCTCCCTCAGACAATTCCTAGTTGGACACCTCAGTAACTAGTACTTTTAAGCTTACAAAAATCTTTCACCATCCTTGTTAGAATGACGGAAGAAAGATGTAATTGCCCGATTACGGTTTGTGGTGGGCACATTTCTTAGCCTAGATAATTTTCTAACTATAATGGATACATAAAATTGCTTTTGTATAAAAATAGAATTCTCAAAATATCATTAAGTCCCTGCAAGTTATGTTTTAATTTTGTCTTGGATGAGACAACAAATCTTGACAGCGCAGCTCTGTATCTGTCATGGACATACAGGGAGAAAATTATTGTATGTGGGAAGTGATAAACCCTGTAAACCCATCTCTGTCTGGCACCAGGACTGAAATATGAGAAAGAGATTCTTTGAATAATTGGGAGATATTTTTGTTGAAAATAAAATTTTTAAAGTTTTAATAATAGACTTTTAGGTCAGAAGGTTATGTGATTAGCTAGCTTGTTTCTGTACCAGGAAAACCAGTATACTTGACCATAGGTTCACTTTCCAAGCAAATAACGACCCAAACATTGTTAGAAAGAGTATAAACATTTAAGAAATGGTATAATGAAATCTGAAAAGAAAATCAGGATGGGGCAGCCTGATTTTTAGTCATAACCTTAGCCATTTCAAGAAAATGCAGATTTTATTTTATTCAACACACGCTGCTGTTCCTTACATATCTCCAACACTTCACGTTGCACAGTGTGTTCATACAGCACAATCTTCAGGCACAGAGAGAGAAAAACTAACAGTTTTTATTACCTGCAGTTTTTAGATAGGTGTGGTTTCTTAATTAAGTGCTGCATTTTGAATCATCAAATATATTTAAATTTCAGTCTTGGCAGTACTCAATATTATTATTAGACTCAAAATCTAGGTCAGCCTCTTAAAAGATTGTGGGATAGGGGGCATGTCAGCACTGGGCAAAAGCATTATCCATTCAGGCTGCATGTGAATATGCAGAGCTTCATATGAATTTGTATTGCATTAAAGAAAAGGGTTAAGGAAAAAGCCAGAAGGGTTTGGCAGAGAAAAAAAAAAATATCTGCGTTTGTAAGTAACAGGATTTTGCAATTTAGCCCATATGTTATTGGCAAAATGAGCCCTTAAAAGTATTCTTTTCTACCATAATTCATTAACGGCTACTGGTTAATAAGGCTACTCTGATTTCAATAGTTGCCTTAATTTAAAATGCTACCTTGATTTTCACAGGAATGGCTCTCATTCCATGAATAAATTATTACTTTGTCACTGTTTTTGTCAGCACTATTAACTATGGAATATATTCTGGCTGGTCATTTTAAGTGTCTTCCTTATCAGTATTGTGCCTGGCATTCATTATCCTCTTATCTCTCTGCCATTTCTCTCAGTAGAGAGGTAATGGATTGATTACTTTCACTGCTATATTGGTCAGGATGTACAACAAATTCTCTTCAGCTCTACAGCTCATTCATCATGGATATCCTTTAATCCTCCATCCCTGAGTTTAAACGTTTCATTCTCTTCATATATATTGGAAATTATTAGCAAAGACAAGAATCCAAGCAGTGCATCTTTTATCACTCATTTACTGTAAAACATAGTCACTGCAAATCCAGGGGGGGTTCTCTCAGTTATGCTGCTTAGGGGGGTTTAAGTGCCACAGAACCACTAATTCAGCAGCATTTGCATTTTCTGAAATACTGACTTCTCTATTGCAACTGGAGAATTATTGAAAAGAAAAACCACAAAAAATATTCTTTGTGATATGATGCTCCCCAATGTGCTGCATATACGTGTGGGTAGTAACAGAATCTCTGCTATATGGGTGCATATTTTTAACTCATAGATGGTATTTGAAAATAAAGGCAATTTTCTGATAAAAAAATTGTGTGCTGTACATTGTACATGCATACTATATGGAAAACTCTGTTAGAGCAAGGTGAATGGGAATCACAGGATTTCCTCATCTGGCAGACCTCCAGCAACTGGAGAACAGAGACTAGGAGAGCTTTCCTTGGGTTTTCTAAGAAACTTGTTCTTCCTGGCAAAACTATCATTGCAGGAGAGTCCAGCAGGCATCAACATTTTGCCTGGAAGGACCTTGGTGAAGGACCAAAACAGTAGAAACTCTATAGGATAAGCGGAAAATGAAATTATACAGAAATACCCTTTTAGACATAGGGAAATAGTAAGTTCCTGCCCTAGGTATATGAGGGACACACAAAGACTCTGAATTGCAAGGGAGGTTCCCCTAAACATAGCCACGTAGAAGATGTAACCCTGTATCACTAACTGCTCATCCTCCAGAAGGCACATTTGCTTCCATTGTCTTTGGCACTGTTTCTGATACTGATGCTTATCAGTCCGGGCTGCAGACAGATGCTGATGTGAGGTTATACTAGCATCTCTTGTGCAGAAAGTCCTTAACCTGCACTTTTTGAAGGCATCAGCTTCATCCTGGGAACAGACTAACCTGATTCCAGAGCAAATGGAGGAAAGAAATACTCAAAATCTTCCAAACAAGTGTTAGTCAAATATGCAGAAAGGCACCAGTCACTACAAAGTATCTAACTCTGAGGAGCAAAACCAGAAATCGCTGATAGCCCTGTGACTCAGTCTCCTTTACAGTCAAGCCCTTCCTGAGTCTCTCGCTGATGAGGGTTTCTTGCAATACAGTGAGGTTCATAAACAGCCTCTCTAATGCTTTCCCCTCATGTCTGTGCCCTGATCTCAGTCTTCTCATCAATAAAGATGAAGATCTTTTCAGAATTATCCCAGGCTGGTCATGGCTGATACAGAGCAGGGGAGAAATTAAAAAATGGATAGCCATACGGTGACCTGGACGAGCAGCAAGTCCATTCAGACAGGGTGATGGTACTCATGCATTTTTTTTAAAATAGAAGATGTGATGTCAATCAATCAGAGTGATGAGTCATCTAAAATGCTGTCAATATCAAGCGTCAACAGCCATGATGCCTCAGAATAGCAAAAAAGAAGGAAAGAAGGAAATCTTCAAGGCTTCTAGAGAAGGACCTGTATTGGAGCAGGTATCATACAATGCTACAACAGACTGCAGAGAATGGACCAAGCACAAGTGACCCACGGTTCAAAGATGTAAAGAGGTAGAAATTTCTCTTTTTTATTTAAAACATCAATAGTAAAGTACCAAAAACATTTCCACTAGTGTGTCTGCCTACTGTAAACCACAGAACTGCTGCATGTTTTCCCTCAAGAAAAGGGAGAGAGTGCTTGCTTCTGATGGCAACACTCTTCCTAACATGAGGTTTTGCAACAAAAATGTATTGCATATCAAGATCCTTTAAGACTGTCTTGCCTTCTCAATTAAAAAAAAAAAAGAAATCACTTATCATTATACCTGTATTCAGTCTCTGGGGAGACGGTCCAGAAGGAAGACTGTATCACTTCAGCCAGGTAATGAAATCTCCATAAGCAGCCCCTTGCCTCTTTGACATCTTCTCTTAGATGTCTTGTCAGAGTCTCTGCCTCTGACATCTCTTTTAGATGTCTTTTGTAGATGCTTTAAATGGAACATGGCCAAAAATTAAGTTCTCATCCTTCCCTATGTCCCTTTTATTGTTATCAACAGTGCTATTATCATCCCCGTCTCTCAGCAGTCAACATGTTCATAGTTACAGTTCTGAATGTTTTACTTGCCAGAATTTGTCTGGTCAGATCAACAAGGTTTTTGTCACTGCTCTAGAAGTAATTAGGAAGGACAGATTTCTCAGCAAGAGAGAGGCACGCAAGCAAATCTAGACCTGTGTTAGGATCCGTGAAGGTTAATGCTTAAAGAGAGAAGATTTTTAGTAGGACGGTAGAGTCCAACAAAGGGGAAAAAAAGGAATATTTCCCTCTGTGCTGTTTTAATTTGTACTGAAACTATTAATAGCCCAGGCTTTTCTCATTTCCTGTATTTTTCACAGTGTGTTGTCCCTTTCTGCTTTTGCTTCCACCAGATTGAAATAAAGAGTTATTTGTTGTCTTTAGAAATGTCATTTGTCCTGTATCACCGTATTTGATTTCCTGGCACCTTTTGCTCAGCTCCGTGGTTCACAGCGTGGATAATGTTGTGTCTCAGCGACCCCATCATATTGTAGTACGACACTGAAATTCTTTCAGGTACATGAGAGGCAGAACTGCTAAAAGAGTTCGATGTTGCATTCTCCCACAAAGAGTACTCTGTATTTCAGACCATCATTTATTTAACATTTGACAGCCTCCAAAAGGAACGGAAGAGAGGCTTATCCATGCACTTAAATGCTTTCTGGAAGGGTGAGATTCAGTCTGTATTACAGTCAGGCAGTCAACACATCCACCTCATTTGGCTGATTTCTGCTAGTATTTAAACAATTTCAAAAACAACCCTTACAGAAGTCCTACTTTCAGTCTGCCCTACCTTTGAATGTAGCTTTCAGGCTCCAGCATTCAGCCGTAAGTCAATTATTAACTGTCTTTAGAGAAGGTATCCCCCAGACTTTGGCCCTCTGGACCCAGGACAGGGTTGATGCCATACTCGGCTGCAGTGGAGCTTGGTGTGGGCTGAGGCTTGGGACTGAGAGCTGGAGGGTTGGTGGCCAGGGAGATGCAGCCTCACGAGCAAGATACCCAGTGAGTTTTTGGATGCTCCACTGTCAGGCAGTGCTGATGCACACGCTTTCTAGGTTACCCTGAGGCTTGTATCCACCCGAGTCCTCGGGCAACTTGAATCTTGTCCTTGATGATTATCTTTCCGCTTGTATTTTTGGCTGAACTCAAGTATCCTATTTCAATTATCTACACCAAGATCACTTGAAGCTCAGCTGCCATCGTCTGATTTCATATGTGGAGGGACACCCACCAGTGTGGTATTTGCAGCTGACTAGTGCAAGATAAGGGTGCTTTCTGCTTTTTGATGGCGAGGAGCTTCTAAACTAGCATCTCTTTGAAATTGCTACCTCTGCCATGGATTACCTCTGTGACCTTACCTTATTTTAATAATTATGTCAAAAATATATTCTGATGAATGTGTCAAATTTGTCGTCAGGAGCCCTTAATAGTATTCTTAATATGCTATAGGGCATCATTATTGAGAGACTAAATATTAGCTTGCTGTATTTTTCTTCCAAATAACTCCTGTGCACTGATTTGACAATTTTGGTCATTTTGCATGTTTCTGCTTTTGAGTGTCTTGTGAGTAATATGAGATTAAATACCATAAACAAATATGAATACAGCAAAATTTTAAATGTTGAATAGCTGAAGAAATAGTAGCTAGATTTCATTGGTGATACACTCTTTGCAAGAAAGTAACTTGAAATATGAAAGATTTCTTTATCAACATTTATATTAAAATATGGTACTTAATTTCTGATTGTTTTTGATTAGAAGTCCTAATTCAAATAGATGCAAGCTGAGAAAACATTTTTGAAAACTTGCAGTTGAAAAGAGAACTGCACCCATCACTGAATAGGATATGGGAGAATTAATGAGATCCTTCTTAAAGCATGTTCAAAATGAAAAGCTGAACATAGCACTGCCAAGTATTAGCATTATTCTTTAAAAGCGTGCAATGCAATATTCACTAAGTTTTGATCAAATGTATTACAAAGGGGGGGGGGATTCTGATCTTTTTTACAAACTGATTTTATTATAGGGGCATTTTACTATTAGATGATTTGTCTTGCTATGAAAATACTCTCTCTTTTTTCATCTTCAGATTAGACTGAGACTTAGCTTAGGAGATTTCAAGATTTTGGGTTTTTTTCTTTCCTAGCACTATCCAGGATAACTCTCCTGGTTTCACGAGAACAAGTGCTATATCGAGTGTTTACGATGTGAAGTTTCAGAAGGCTATTATCAAACTCTGCAAAGAATTCTGAACTTCTGCTTTATAATAACTTTCTAATATGGTATCAGAAAGATGCAAAAAATCTGTCTGGAGACTGACATTTAGCTATTGTGCTCTTTTAAATTAAATGACAGCTCGTACAGCGTTCCAGGGCTAGGTGTAGAATCCTGTTATTTAAACATTGTCAAAGCTTGGGTTTAATTAACTCTAATTCAGTGTAGTTTCCCCATCCTTGCATACTCTTTCTGTCTTTCTTTCACTCCCTCTCTGTCTTTTCTTTCTGCTGGCCTTGAAAGGCTTCGGAGTGCCTGTCAGGGTTACAGGGTGATTTCAAATGCCTTCGTGCCTGTTGCTGGGTGGAAAGAAAATTACGTCCTGGCAGAGCAGCCACGAAGCATTTCATTGTCAGCCGGGAGATTGGGGTTGCAGGGGAAAGCTGGAGTGCTAAGTCCCAGCCTGGCTGCGGCTCTTAATGTTTCAAATGATGTATGTGTGGTTTCTAAGGCAAACAGAGCCGTGCTGCTTCTCTGATCAAAATCGCGGAGGGCACATTTGGACTTCCAGAGCCCGAGTGAACACGTCGTTTGTCAACCTCACTATCAAATGAGGTGGCGGAGGTTGCCCCATGCCTGTCCTCGAAATGTTGCGGGAAGGGCTGTTGTGCCAGCAGGGTCGGGGGCTCTGGGATACAGCGCATTGAGGATCACAGCCCAGCCGCGGTGGAGGATGCAAGCAGCATGTGGCAGGGGATGGTGAAGCCATCAAGCAGTGGGATGGTGTAAACACATAAAGAGAACAAGTCTTAAGTTGCCCTTCATTCAGTGCTCATTCAAATTAGTATTTTTTGGCAGAAGTAGTTCAGATTAAAGACAATCTTTCCTGAATGCTTTTAAATCAATAAATTGCCTCCTATGCATGTCTAGCTCTCTTTCTCTTCTCTTTGATATGCTGCTGTGGTTCCTCAGTCTCTATGGATATACGAATTATTACTCTATTTCTTCAGTGTTATTTAGGATGGCAAATATTCCTAAGCTCTGAATAGCAATTTTGTAATGAAAGTTGCACTAGAATAGTCCGGGAACAAAGCAGTACCAATTAAGGTTTGTTTTTATATAGCTGCTATTGAAAACCGGTCATCCAGCCTTGGGGTTGTAACAGTTTTCCACCTCAGTTATGCCCAGACCAGCAGCTTGGTTGTCAAAAGTAAACTCTAAACTTCCTTCTCTTTCTATTTGAATTCCCCTTTCCCTCTTTGCATTCAGTTCACATGCTTGTATGGCTTTTCACATGCTTTTCAGAGCTTTTACAGCTTCAGAAGCCTCCTCAGTTCCTCCTGGTGACTCCCCAAATAGTGAAAAAAAGTCTTGTGCTGATTTTCCCTGGACCAGGAGACCTCTTTTTGTCCTAATCAGCTGCCAGCATACCCATGGTGTCCTTCATGCTGGTGGCTCCTGTCCTGGGTGCTCCCCATCCACCGGGAGCAATGCGGGCAGCCCTCCGCAATCTCCGCCTTTCAGTGGGTAGGAGTCAACCCAGCTGGATCAAAGGAGTGGAAAAATGTGGACGGCCAATCAAAGCTAATCAGCTAGCCTTCCTTTGTACTTAATAGAGAGAGATGGACAATCCTGGGGGAAACCCAGCTGTGCCATTACAGATGTCCAAGGAAGCGAAAAGACTTCTCCCTCTGGATCTGCCTGGGTCTGTCTGCGGAAGGAACCTGGATAATGAAGTTAAGGCTAAATGCCTTTTACACAACTAAATGTAGATTTGATTAATTTCAGTCCAAAATATGTACCCTGTGAAAAAGCATGCAAGTGTGTTTATCACAATTCAACTTTAATAAGCAGTATTTTGAGGAGTGCTCTCCTGTCCTCTACCTGAGGGACCAGTGAGCGCAAGGAAAGCAATCGCATCCTCAGCCGTCTGCTGCAATGCTAACAGAGGTGGACTGAAACAACTGTCAAAGCTGACACATCAAAGATCTTTCTAGCATTTCCCAGCCTTGAGAAAAAGCAACCCGCTCAGATGTTTTCCTTAAATATTTTGTAGATTTTCCAAGAATGCCCCCCTTCTCATTTAAAAAAAAAAAAAAAAAAAGAATAAAGATTTTAATAAAGATAGCTCAGTTATTTTCCCGTCACTCAAGGACAGCTGTGATTCTTCTTATTAAAAACATTGATCCATATAGGATACCGTTAATACTGGGAAATAAGACTGAGTTGACAATATATATTGCCAGTGCACATCTGTCATATATGTGAAGTTATAAACTTGAAAATGGGTATTCAAAATAAATACTTCAACTTGAAAATTATAAAAGGGCAAGAGTTGTGTTACTTTCCAGTCTAGTAGAAATGAATAGGCATGTACAGTACATTGTTCTCCTTTGCTGGTTTTTAAGGCATGAAAAGCAATTTGAAGTGTAGTCTTGCTTTAATGCCATTTAGATTCCTCCCACAGTAATGTCAGCGCCTTTCATGTATGTGAGTGTCTACATAACGTGCTTCTAAGAAAGAAACAGTTCAGTTCTGGTTAAAAAAGTTTTGTTGTGTTACCACTATTCATGCAAACTGAATTTTCTATAGCTCTGTGAAAAAAATGCATTTAAGGTTTATTGCTGAAGTTGCCACCAACCCATCATGGCCAATGCTTTGGGACATGTGTGGTGCATTACTTTAGATGCCGGAAGGGTGATTTAGAGCAGTTTGAGTTAAAGCAGTTAAACCTGTGAGCCATTGGGACAGCTGAAAGTCCTTCCTAGAGAAATGAGCTGTAAGCTTAAGCACAGCACCATCAGACCAGCCTGTGTTTGGTCCTGAGCTAGCATGCTCACATGTTGCTGTACTGTACTGTGCTGGTTTTCTGTCGTGCCCTGGGTCCTTTCAAAACCCAGCACTGCTACCCTGCTCTCCCTTTTGTGGTCTGGAGGTACCCAGCAAGGTGTTGCAGGCATGAGCTTTGGGGCTGAGTGCATCAGGAACATTGCGTTGTTCAGAATATGAACCACATCCATCTACAAGGAGGTGAGGGGGCAGTTTGCTTCGTGAACTCAGTACTTTGATTAATCTATTCAAATATTAATGTGCCTGGTGAGGTAGACCAAAATATCCTCTGGATATATAAATATTCATATACTAACATCTGCCACAGCTGCATAGTTATAATTCTGTTTTCATGGGAGGAAAAAAGTCTCTTTGAGGAAGGTCCAATGTAGCAGAGGGTTTTTCTCTTCATACCTGTCGCTTAGGAAGCTGTGTGACTTTAAAAAATCTTTTATACTTGCATTATTGTAGAGTTAGCCTGGCCTATGAGGATTTAACTCCAGAAAACAGCCATTGGTGTCCCTGGATCACTTTTAGTGTGTGTGTTTTTCACAACATAAAACAATCTCTTTCATTGTTTGCAGGCTGATTTCTGCCACCGGCACAGTCCTGAAACAACCCTGCTTTGCACAGTTAATGGTATCAGGTTTTTGTCATGGTATTGACCTCTATCTTTGGCACTTAAGAACATGCCTTCCATTTTCTATGTCTTGGCACCATCCTTTGAAACTCCAGGTCCTTTTTCTTGTTGTGTTGGTTGGTTTTGGGGGGGTTTTATCTTATTTTTTTGCTTTACAACCTTACTTTATTTATGGTTATCCTGCTCCAAGATGTCTTTTTGCTATGTTTACTCCTAGCTTCACTCCTCTGAATTTTTCCAATAAGTCTACTTGGCCCTCTTCTTCCAAGAGAAGAACAAAGTAACCAAAAAAATATAATCAGCAGCCTTGTTTGTTGGTAGATTCCATACAAATCTACAGCAGCTGGCTTGTTACATATTGGGGGGAAAAAAACCAACTTTTTTAATTTCAACATACTGGAAATCTTTGTGACTTTCTAATTTTTGGCATAGAGAAGATATTGTTTTGATGCACCACAAAGTATGTGAGTGTACAGCAACATATTCTCTTTTTGCTTTCAAGAAGGACTAGAAAAAGGTAGTTCTTCAAGTCAAACCAAGTAATTTATTGAATGTCATTTTACCTTCTAGAAGCCCTATTTGATACTGTTGTTTTTAAAGCGTTACATTCATTTTTCTCATTTATAGATTGAATAGTAAAGACCAGGAAAGAACTGGTTTGGGCTATTTTTTTGAGTCCATCAACTACCAAGGAAAAAAATGCAAGAATAGCTAGAGTTGGCACTTCCTGTTCCGAACGCTGACTTCTTTTGCTTTAAACACTGGTTTAAGATTGGTGTTAAAATGATGTAAGATTTGTGTGATTAAGACAAGAATTGTATAGTCCCCTGCGAAAGGGGATGTCTTACTTTTATGTGAAGTTGTCATTGCAGACTATTCCCTGCAGAACGAGCAGAGATTTAAAGCTCCAATGAATGGCTGTTTTACAGAGTAGGTACTTTCCTTCCAGCTTTATCTTTTTAACCTTTGACATTACTTAGAATAGTTGAAAGCAGCTTGACCCTATTATTTCAGGAGAAATCATTATTTTTCTTTATGACAAATTGTAGGTAGGTTAAAATTTCAAGAGCTGCTAAGTCCCAGGCTCAAAAGTTACTTGGGCATTTTGCAAAATTTAATCTAAATCTTCTGGCTTTTTTTCATTTCTGAGAGTTCTTGCAGATGAGGACCCCAGAGGTGATGCTTCATCTTCAGTTTTATTTTGCACTTACAGCATCATGTATTTTTTAAAAAAAGTTGCAGCCTACCCAAATTACTTTTCAGTCTAGCAATTTAATGTCCTTCAGAATGCACCAAATTATCTTAATCACATTCTTCAATGATATATTACTACCTTTAAAAAAAAATCATGCTAGGAGAAAACTGCAAGTGTACGAGAGGGAGTTGAAGAATAAAGATTAACAGTTTAAAAGGAAAAAGGAAAACTAAACAGAACCCAAGACATAAGTTAAGCAGACTAGAAAATTAACATTGAAACATGACAGGAAATCAGGAAACAATGTTCCTTTGATAGTATTGCAAGCGTGTGTCTGTTAACTGTTTGTATTTTACCGTACAGTAGTGGAAACCAAATTCTGTTCTCAGTTAAACCGATGCGTTGGTTACAAATGGTAAACATTTACTGTCATCTAAAAAGGCTTTGTATCAGTTTAACTCTACTAGTTACTGCACAGACGTGAGTTAAAGCAACCTCTGATTATAGATAAATTGCTACTGCCTGATGTAGTATTGACAGTGTCTTCACTGAAATAAATTGTCCTTGAAACTGTTTTTTGTTGCAAGACACCATTTCAATTGGAGGTTTTTCCAAATCGCGCTAATTAGAAAAGTCATTTAACCATCATTAACAAGGTACATATTTCCAGAATTTGTTACAAGAGATGTTGTGTCAAAATGTATTTTATAGTTGTTATCCAGTTTAATAAAATTTAAATAGCAAGTAGATATGATAGTTCATTAAGATGTAAAATGGTCAAATACTCTATTTTCATTTTAGAATGTCATGCTTTTAATTATGTTGTTGCTATTTAGGACCAGAGAAACATCTTATTTTCTAGGTCAATGTTTCATATTTGTGTTATGATTAAAACACTTTGACATTTTGAATAAAAAGATACTAATTCGTTGTATTAATTAAAAATAATGACCTAGAAAAATGCTTCCAAACTAACCCAAAGACGTCAGCATAGTGAGACATGACAGTCGTGCCATATTGTCATGATTAATGACATTTTATTAAGCAATGTAAAAATGTACATACAGTAAAAAAATAAAATTAAGAACAATATTCATTTTTAAAACACTGTATATGAAATCTTCAGTCCACAGAAAGGGTCACACGTCCTTGGGAAGATAAAACCAACTTTTGAAATATTGACATTTCTTGTGAAATGTAAAGGGCAGCTTCTGCACAGGTAGATATTTGTTCTTTTTAAATACATGTTAGCCTTCCGCTGCTGGAGCGGGGAGAGGGCAAGTGTGCGAGAGGTGAAATCCCAAAGCCTTTGAAGTTTAGCCATCGATTTTTAATGAGTTTGTTCCCAGGGTTGTTCATTTGTACATATAAACTGCTAATACCATATAGTTAATTAAAAGTACTGCAATTTTCATAAATATGTATATGATACATAAAATTTAATGGTCTAGAGAAATGAGAAATAATAAACAAAATTATAATAATTATCTCTCCTGAAACCAGTTCAGACACACAGCTCACACTAGTTAGAGACACCAGGTTCTACTCTGTGTCATAGGGCAAAAAATCTTTGAAGACAAAGTAAATAATTGCCAACTGTTTTGTTCGTCAAAAATGCAAAATAAAAATTAAAAAAACCCACAGACAATAGATGGTAATTATTTCATTTCCAGTTTTGTATGTTCCTTTTTGGAGATCTCATGACTGAATTTAAGGCTGCGAGAAAGCATCTGCCCTTTGAGAGGACCTCAAAGGCAGCCGCCTTCTCCAAATTAGTAGTAAGCCCTGTTTTATTGTGTCACAGATCAGGAAAATAGCTTATGGATGGACATCTATTTCCATTTTAAATTTGACACCCTAGATTATATTCTAGTTTAAGCACAAGACATGACTCAATGGGAATACTAATGTGAATTTCACGAAGTCCGGCGTACCAAAGAAAGTTTCTACATCATCTACGTCAGCGCATTTCTGATTTTCATTGTGAGACAGACAAATCAATTCCCATCAGGACTCTTCCATCTAAATTAGATCCCATTATTTTCAGTTTACCTAAAGCTGTAGCATGTTGCCTCTCTAGATCTGCGCGGTTTCAACATCTTTCAAAGATACCTGTCAGCCCTCAGCGTTTCTTACGTTGCACAGTCTTTAATGCTTAGATTCAAAACTGGAAACAGTTAATGTTTTACTCTGTATATGGCTTTTCAGAACAGTGCAAGCGGCTTTATGGACCCCTGTCATCCCGCAAACTACTATTGCGGAGCTATTGGTCTAGCTATTGCCGTCATTAGCAAGAGAAGCTGCTAGTATCTTAAATTAAAATAGATCTTTGATTTCCCACTAAGACATCTAGAAAAGAAATTTACTTCAATTCTTTCGTGAAACTTTACAACTTTGTCTTCCCAGTGCAAGCCGGAGCCCTGGTGAGGCTGTCATTTGAACTGAAGCTGTATTGCAGCCTCTTTTGTTCTCTCCTCGCCTCAGATGCCTGCTCGCTGCCTGCTGGCTTGCAGGAGCGAGCGGGATGACTTGTGGTGACAGCTGTAAAGTTGCGGATGGGAGCAGAGAGAGGAAAAAAGCCCTTGTTCAGTTAGGAGGGGGCTTATATCTCTCTGTTTCCATAACTACACAGAAGGAGAAAAACAGGCTTTTTTCATGCTTGTCTAGATTCAAAATTGCCTGTTGTCATCCTTTCATAGGTTCAGCACCTTTGCGGGTTGGTCTTAGTAGCATTTTCAGATTATGAAATGATTGTGAAATTTGTATATTGTCTTCACAGTTGAAGTTTTGACTTAATTATTGTGTTTTCTGAGGTGTGCCTTTGTTTTCGTTTGTATTTGAAATGTTTTAGCCAAGTCTTATCAACCATCTTTGTTATGTGAAAGCCATTCAGCTCTCAAAATAGTCTTTATAAGCATGCTTAATTCTTAGAGCCCATAAATTTTAATACTCATTAAATAAATCTTTGTCCTTTAATCTCAACAGGCGTCTTTTAAAAGTATCTTTTTTTTTTATTCTGAGTTTGGTAAGGCAGCTACTTAAACACTTCCTGATAACTTGTTCCTCTATGAACATAAACAATATTTGCAGTTAAATGGTTTCTTACATTATCAGCCCGTCACAGCTCATATTCTCTTGCTGTACTGTACAAACTCACTATTCAGGCAACAGGGATACTATGAAGTGGCTTTGCTAGGATTTATACAAAACCACTTAATTTTAAGAACAAAACCTTCCCAAAAATTTGTTTTAAAATAAAGATTTAAAAATCAAGGTTTACCCTATTAAGGGGAAACATGAGTTAGGCAGAAGTGAAGACACCATTTTACAAAAAATTTCCTAAACAGCTACACCACTGTTGAAGTGAAAGCTTTACAGTACTTATAAAAGAAGAGAAAAAATCAATTATACAGTCTTTCACATCTTTAGGACAGGTAGAATCTAGAGATTTGAAAATGTTATAAGTAGGGAGATGTTCAAAGGAAATCTGACACAAATTATGACTTTTTTAACATATGATACCATGTTCCTAAAGCTCATGGGGCACAAAATATAGCTTATTTATAATTTTTTCCAAACCTGTAGTCATTTGTCATTCTTAGATAAGTTAACAGCCTTGTGTTTAACTATTATGGTTACTTCTGTAATTGTGAGTGGACATGAGTGTTAGCCCCCAACACATGCTGAAGCTACAGGGCAGGGAACCAGTGGCTGAAGCAGAGTTGTTGGGTTGCAGACTGCCCCAAGGCAGGGCCGAGAGTTGACTGGCAGCGTTTTCCTTTTTTTATTTTGCAATATTTGATTACTTTTGTCTGTTCTGCTAGTGTAATGAATCACCAAGACTCATTGTGGAGACGCAATCTGTACCAAAAGAACAGTTCTCTATCGTATGAGATGTCCACCAGACCAAGAGATGCTGTCCCATGCATTTAACCCAGTGCATAACATTTGCCTGGTAGTAAGCCATCCACTGAGTATACAGGCCTAAATACTTAGATTTAGTACTTTATAGATGATATACAGTATCTTCTGAAAGGGTGAGATCTCAATGCCAAGATTTGAGTTGGTTTTATTTGCTGTCATTAGGCATCATATACTGCAGTGTATGAATGCTAGAAAATAGGTGCGTTACCACTGGTTGGTAAAGATGGATTTATTTCAAAGAATTGTGTTGTTACACTTACATATGTTTTAAGGATAAGCTAAGCCCTGCCCCTGTTGAAACTGGGCAGCGCTGCCTTTGTTTACAGTGGGCAGAGGAACCTCCCCTTCCTTGCTAATTAACGTATGTTAAGTGCTTTGAAGTCTTTGATTGTCAGGTGTTACACCTTACAGTTGTATTTATTGGTTTTTTTTTACTCTAATACGTGCGATTTGTCCTGGATGCATCAGTGGTTCATTTTTCAGAAACCTATCTTTTATTATTTTCTTATTTTGGAAAACAAGCGTTTTGTTTGCCGGCTATACGTATGCACACGCATGTGACTGATTGCTGTTAATACACGATTGGCAGCTTTTGTTCTTACACCACCAAAACTGGTCAGCGTTTGACTATTGCTGATGTGTCGGGGAGCCTGTTGATTATGCGATCGCTTTCACAGATGGGTGCTTCTTGTTCAAAGCCTTCAAAACTAGGAAACGTTTAGCTAATGCCTTGCACTACATAAAGAGATCAAAAAGGTCTAAAAGCTATCTGCTAGTCTTCTGGTACAAGCAATTAGGATAATACCAAATCCATCCCAGATCACGTAGTAATAAATATTTTAGCCTTCCCTTAAGTGTGTATTGATATTCAGGGCTGCCTGCTGGTAAATAAAACAATCAGAACTAAATTTCTCTTTGAATCTGGGCTATTCTCCGTTTCCAGCACTCACAGATATTTTTTTTTTTCCTTCTCTTTCTGCCTGTCTCTCTCTCTCATTTTGTCTCCAGAGAAAATTATTGTCTGCCTGGAAATCAAGTTACAGTGCTAACTGAAATAGTGTCATGTTATATATGGAACAGGGGGCCAGGCTGGCAATTTGCTGGGATCCCCTGGGGTTTGTTTGCCTTGGCCGATACAGAACAGGCTACAGCCAACTTTATATTTAATCGAGTGAATCTGGGGGGAAAAAAAAAACAACAAACACGTAGATCCTGATACAGGAAGCTGCATCTTTATCTCAGCATCTCAGTGGGTATTTTTATGCTGGATCCTTTGGTCTTGCTGCTTGTCCTTACATGGATCGCAGTCTATGTTGGAGAATGAAAGAGATCAGAATGTCTCTGTATTTTTTTCTCATTCTTTGCATCCATATATGTAATGTAAACATAGTTAATTTTCAGAGGCAGTGACATACACTCACTGTGCGTTTGTAACCCTGTATGATTATAAATTAGCAGGCATGGATACCATAGAAGACTTTACCTTATAAATCAAAGTAGCAAAGACATTCTAGTGCCAAAAGTCCTTTTTTAATTATTTTTATGCGTAACTGTGATGGCAAAATCTCTCCAAAGTTACATTTAAAGTAGATTTTCTAGAAATTAGGGGTGTAGTTAATCTCTGAATATAGTCAGAAAATATGTTGAAATAGTTTTACAGCCTAATATAGGGAAATATCAACTCTGTAATGTGTGAAGGCATCCTTGAGGTACCTCCTAATGTCAGTTCTAGTGACAATAATAGCCTGAAAATTGGTTTCAAATCATGATATGGTGGCTTCCTTGAGTTTTTAATATATTTAGAAAGACTCCATTTACACATAGAGTTGTAGTTGTCTTCAAGTGAGTAATCACTGCAGCTGACTTTGTTGACCCTTTCTCATCATAATAAGGTGAGAAGAATATTGTCTATGTGAACAAAAAATTATTTAGTGCAATGGGGCATCTCATTGCCATCAATCCCTTGAGTAGAATTATCATATATGGCCACATATGTGTTGTTCAGTATGGGACTTTAAAATATTTTCCCACTCTCCAGCATCTGTTACTGTTTTCTTTAGTAGCACAGGTGTATAACAGTGTCAACAAGACTAAGATCTAGACAGGTTGGTCTGCACTGAAGTCCTACTGCCATAGCTGTATCAGCTCTGAGTATGACAACTTCACACCTTGTATTTCACGTTGCTGGGCTGACAAAACCTCGCAGAAGATGACTGTCATTGCCTTTTGTTCAGAGGTTGGTGTAGCTATGCCAGCCATGATACCTCTCCATCAGCATATGCTCCATCTTCACTGGGCTGTGTAGCTGGGTAGCACAGACTCAGTAGGGCACGGCCTTGTAGTGCTCCTCTAGTCGGTATTGAGCTTTTCTCAGTTTGTTTTATCTAGCTTAAGGGCTTATGAAAGCAAAATATTCAGGAGATGGCCACAAACAGTTGATCATTTTCGGGTGCCTTTGGAGCGGGATGGCATCCTGTGGAAACTCCGTAAGCAATACAGACTGGGAGAGGAGGGCTGGACACAACAATATCATACAGACGGTATTTTGCACCTCCATCCCAAGCCGTTGGCAGCCTTGGCGCTTCACAGGGCAGAGCGAGAGTGTTTCGCCATTTCTCTGCCTCCCACATCTCACCGATAAAGGATCCTTGTATAGCCAAGTCTCACCTTTGTTACACCCCCTTCTCCTGCTCTTGACAAGGAAGTTAAACTGGAATTGAGATCCAATAGGAAAAAAAGGTGAAAGTGTTTATCTGCAACAGATTAACTCTCACCTTCTGTGCACACGCACACAAAAAAAAGAGCGTCTGGTCTTAACTAATTATCTAATCTTCCTTGGTAATCCCTGGGGAGAGGGACCCGTGGTAGTGCATCCTACCTGGCTGAGCACACAGAACAGGCTGGGCTGTGCATGAGACATGATTCTGTCTCTGTCTGACTGCAGAGGCAGTGCAGATAACCGGGCATATAATTTTTAAGGTCCAGGAAGGAAACTGAAGATCAAGGCTAGTATCTGAGTTATCCTCATCTGTTAATGATTCCCAGCAGGCTTCACTCATTCCCCTTTTCCTATAGTACTATTTCCTTCCAGGCCAAAAGAGAATAAGGGACCTATTTCTTGTCCTCAGTCCCAAGTATGAAGCTGTGCACTTGTCTTCACACCACATGGAAGCTGCTGTAGCTGATGGTGTATTTGTCAACTGGGAAATAATTAAGCCCCGGCCTGATAATCATGGGAGACCCTAAGGGATGATGTTCAGTGGTAGCTGGTCTGCAGTATCAAGATGCCCAGGGGAGTGGAGAGCAGCGTTGGCCACTGCAACACCAAGTGTGTCTTCTTTACTTCATCAAACTAGCCTAACGAGGCAACTAGGCGTTTAGTTGTTATCTCTCTATGCAGCTGCTTCAAGCTACATATCAACGGCGTGAGCGCAGATGGAGCAGTTTATTGTGGCACTCTCCAGGTTTTGGGGTTCTCTCCCTGTCTGTGGGTGTTGTGGTGAGGAGAAAGAGAGATTTGTCAAAATTGGCAAAAAATCATGAGTTCTTGTGTGGTTTAATAGGATGGGTTCACCGTGATACACGCTTTCCTGTCACTTGTAACTCCTATTTGACTGCTAGGTCTTTTGCTTCACAATTTAATTTATTGTAGCTATATACGCTCTACCACTGTCTATGATAATGAGCAAGTGTGGGCAGTGCTGGCACTTAATGGTTAAAATGATTGTTTTACATAACTAGAGCATAACCTTGGGAATTAATCTCCTTATTAAGGCAACAAGGTAATTGGATTTTCCTTCTGGTAACTTTTCTTGACTTTCCCACATTTTCTGTCCCAGTCATGAAAGCATGAGGCTGGCTGGGCAAGCACTGGTCTCCTACATGTTCTTCACAAGAATGACTAGTGATGTTTCATCAATTACCCTTTGCAGTTTTATAATAGGTTAGTTTTTCCAAGCAAATTTTAAAAAACATTGTAAAAAATGTTCTTCTGTATTTCATGGCTCATTAGATTTTAGCACTTGCTGCCCCCTTTTAAAGCCTTATGTACTAGAATTTAAGTCAAGAGTTCTTCATTGAAAGTGGAAAGAAACCTGAGAGTTTCCATTGTGCCACAGGAATGTACATTTGAGAGGATCTTTGACTGGGTATCCAGTCTCCACTGTGCTTGAAATACAGAATAAATAAACTTGGGGAATAAGTTCCTTGTTCATTTTTATTTCTGATCATAAGTAATTTAAAAAAAGATTCACTATATAATTTCTGTTCCCTTTACTTGATGTATCCTATTACACAGTTGTTCTTGGTCCTACATTTGAGCTTGTGCGCTCTTCAGTTTAATTTGTAATTTGTCCATTAATTAAGGAGGAGGAAATGTAGTGTGATGGGTAGAGCTGGGGACCAGGAATCAAAACTACTGAGTTCTTCCTGGCTCTGTTCCTGACCTGAGGAAAGTCACTTATGCCTTCTGGCCCATATTGTCTCTGGGGCTTTCAATATAATTATGTTTAAATGCCCCCAAGCAATGATACAAAAGCTGATAATGGCAAGATAGAAAGTGCTCCCTTTCACAAGCTCCGCAGAGATGTTCAGTTGCAGGTTTCAGGTCAAGTCCCCTTTAGGTCCAACCGTTGCGTGGCTCACGTGATTATGGAAGAACATGGGAGTTTCTATTATGTGCTTCTTTATGAAGAAAACACTCAACCGGCTGTTGACTGAGAGTGATTTAGCATCAGTAGTGATGAAGAAGATAGAAAGGACTGGCTTGGTTTCTGTGATCCCAACACATGTGTGCACCTGGGGCAGGAAGGAAAATCACTTGCACTATGGATGCGAGAGCATTTGCTGTGATTCACTGAGGAGAGGAAACATCAGTGCCCACCTGGCTGAAACCGTTCGCCTTAACTGTCCTTGCACTTCATTTTTACCTGATATCTTTTAAAAAAAATCAAATGAGAAAAAAAGCAAACAAAGAAAAAACCCTCTGTAAGAACAAAGAAGCCAGAGGAAAAAATAACCAGTAGGAAATTCCCAGCAGATCCCTTTCTGAAGGTTTCAGGAAATTCCATTTGTTGGAGGAAACACTGAAAATTAGGAGGAGCCCAGAAGAGGGACTAGCAGGAGACAGCTGAGATCATTTTTCACTGCCAGGACTGCACCGTGTTGTCTCTCCTTTTACAACTCATCGGCAGGCATTATTACCTAGTGAAAAAATTTGTTTTGCAACTCATCCTGAGTCCTCATAAATCATTAATGCCTGGCTAAGCACAGTGTGAGCATTACAAATACTCTGAGAATGAGGCCCGTTCTGATGTAACCTTGTGTCCAATACTAATGCCTGCTAGTTATTTAGTAATACAAAGGAGCCTCAGCAAGGAAGATCGATGAATCAATGCAGTCTCCTGATTTTCCTTCTCCTCTCCACCTACCTCTTCTCTTTCTAGTTCAGAAACTGAGCTACAAAAAATACAGGACTGTTCGTAGTCATCTCTCTGTGCAGAGCAGAGACTCTCTCTCACACACCCACCCCCCAAGTCAGGGGGATGAGGAGGGAATTATGGCCTCCTAATGTCTATAGGAAAAAGAGGAGCTTCAGTTTCTGATTAGGGCTTGTTCTGATCTCTTGTTTTCTGTGAGCCAAATTGCACCACTGCTCCAGACCTGTGTTTTCTGGTTTGCATCCCTTAATGAATGCATGCAGTATAAAGCCCACTGAAGTGTGTAGAGACCATAGATAGAAACTGTGCCCAGGAACTGCAGGACTGGATGTAATTAAAGGGTGCTCAGTAAAGTCCAAGTAATCAGCCCATTACCCAGGGGAGCCGTCTGGGGACTTGGATGCTCAAACCTCATGATGCTGGAGATAGCACAGAGAGCACAACATCTATAGGTGCAGTGGCTGAACTTTGTGTCTTGTTAGTCAGCAATCTTGGCCACAGTCATGAGGTTAAGGATGGTCTCCACTGTCCTGCTTACCCTGAGGTCACCTCCAAAAACCCCCAGCCCATTCAGAATGCAACTAAACTCTGTTTCGGTTCCTCTCCTCTCCTGGAGCATGGGATCCATCTATGCAGTTGCTATTCATACAGTTGTGCTCTTTGAACACTAGAATAATTGATCATGAGCTTTAAAAGGAGGAAATGGAATGAGGTGAGATGGAGATCGACCCCTTGTGTAAGTGTAATCTTAAACTTGTATGACTTAGTCTTGGTTGGAGCCCTTGACCTGAAAGGCTTCTACAAGGAAGGTTGTAAAGTCACAGATACTAGAGAAAAGGGTCTTGAATAGGAACTTAGGAAAAGTGCAAATGGGAATGGAGGACAATAGTTGGGCAAGTTTGAAAAGGGGAATGACAGAAAACAAAAGTGAAATTAAGTAGGGGATAAGAGAGTGACAGAAAATTTAGAGGGAAAAGTAACTGTCTTTAAGGCATGAAATGATAGAAAATTGGTCAGGAGCAAAATGTAGTTGCTGTAAGTGAAAGTGAGAAAATGGACCAAGACAGAGAAAAATAAAGTCGTTCATATGTGGAAAAGGACAGAAAAATACTTCCTCCACAGTTGCCTCCAAAAATATGCAACTAAGAAAGTACCTGGTGCTGTTCCTGTGAAACCAGAGACCTTAGTCACTTTGACCCTAAACCAGGTAGAACACCCCTTGTGTCCAAAGCATCCTTGGTCTTTAACTGAGGCCTGAATCGTTCATGGTCAAGTCAGACTTTAGGCATCACAGCTCCAGCAAAAGCCTGAAACTTTCCTGCAGAAGACTAAACATTCGGATCCCATTTTAAGTTTCACTCTAAATGTATCATTGTAGTTTAGCTCAGATGGATCTGTTAAAAATAGTCCCTGCTATAGCACCCACAGGACGGAGTGGTTTATTTTCCCCTAATATAGATCTGACACAAGCCTGCTGTTATTTCTGTGCCCTCTCTAATGATCTGCTTGCTCTCTGGAGAGCACTGACCCATTTCAGCACAGAATAATTAGCCTTTCAGACACTACTGTGTTTCCATTAAATAGGCATAAATGTGCAAGGTGACATTTATTTACTTAGGCCTGAAAAATGTGCACCACAGATGTTGGGGCTTGGGAGAACTTCAATTTCTTTTCATGCAACAGTTGTATATTTGCATGCTTTCATGTCGTTTAGCCACTAGTGCTTCGCTGAAGTTATTCCTGTTGAGCCCTCCTTCCCCAATGAAATTCAAAGGTTATTTGGGTCTTCATTTCACGATAAGGCCCTTTGGCGATGCTTTAGCAGCCCAGTGCTGGAGCCCAACAGTGGTTTTAAATGCGGTTATAGTTACACACTCTTCAGGTCCCTTTTACTTTGTGTAAGGAGGGACTCCATGTAAAGAACTGTTGTTGATTTACAGATCTGTCTGAAGAGGAATGTGTTCAGGGTGTTACACTGAGAAAATGAGAACTTTGACCTATTGCAAACATAAAATAGAACCAAAATCCTTTAGTATTTAAAATCAGCTCTTTTATCATCTTGATCACTGGCTTCTGAACCGCCAGACTATTGCCCAGGTGAAAAGTATATTATTCATCTTGATAGCCACTTTGGTCTGCAAAGTTGGAGGGAAGTCTTACCCTTAGAAGTCCAGTCAGCATATAAAACATGTAGGTTGCTCAGTAGTTCACGTCCACGCGTGAAGATGTGGTATGCTATTATTTCATTCTGTTAGTAGCGATGGGCTTTATAAAAAGGAGGCATCACGCAAGGTAGGTGCTTTATTGCAGGATGGAAACACTTTCATAGGTTATTTTAATCATTACGATTCTTTCATGATGTGTGAAAGTTGATTGTTGCTGTAAATGAAGCCATTGAAGGCTAAAAAATAAAAATGCTGTGATGGTAAAAATCCTTGGAGTGCAAAAAATGGGAATTGCTATAAAAGGCAGTAATTTATTCTCTGCGTGAGATTATTTTTTATCATAAGGATGCTTTTAAGCTAATTCTGAAACATACAATTGTAGTCTATATAGATGAGGTATATTGCAAGATGCATTGATAATTTGGCTAATTTTTTATGCGCTGTAATTTATATATTGTTAGAAGTACTGTTTTATTCTGTTAACTGAGAGGCTTAACACATTTTTACTACGTTAAGGATAAGTTATTTTTGCAGGTCTTGTGGTTTTATTATTTTGACCCATATCCAGTTCACATTGCATCATAATACCATATTTTTACTAATATTATTCTAGAATGTTCAAAACTTATTTGCATTTGGATAGAAATTCATTAGCTCTTGATTTTTATTGTAACAAATTATTTTAACTTTTCTGAGATAATGCATTCTCTATGTTTCTGATTTGCTGATGCTGAAATATTTTGTTTTTGTTTTTAACCCTTCCAAATTTAGGATTGTTTTTGCTTTTTTTCTGTATATATATATTTCATTTGTGTAGACCTACTGGTTCCTGCTTTTTTCTTTTTCTTTTTTTAATATGTTATGTTCGTAACTTCTGACTGTCTGTGTTGAGCCAATCTTACCGACAAAAGTATCAGTTGTTTCCTGTTTCTCTACTTCTTTACAAAAAAAAAAAAATGAAAAGTAAAAAGTAAAAATAAAAAAACTCTTAATGGGAACCCTGGCACTGTCTGTCTTCTCTGTTCTGCAGAAATGTTGAAGGAGTTGAACCAGCAACGCAGAGCGAAAGAGTTTACAGACCTGAAAATTATTGTTGAAGGCAAAGAGTTTGAAGTCCACCAAAATGTTCTAGCTTCCTGCAGCTTGTATTTCAAGGACCTGATTAAAAGGTTTGCCTTCCTTCCAGCTGTGATCTGCTCTGTTCTTTTGTAGGGCGCATTTGTGTCGCTTTTTTTTCCTCCCCTCTCTTGCAGGTTTATGAAGATTGAATCTCCTGTCACAGAGCCAGTAGCCATTCTTTCCACCTCCTCTGAATGTATTTCCAAACTGAGACTCAGACCCATTTGTTACACATCTGACTCGTACAGTGTAATTATTTCTGATGAGTAGAGGCCAGTTTTGGCCGAAGAAAGTGTTCCACCACTGAGACCTCTAAGATTTAAACTCAACTGCTAATGGTGATTCAGACCACAACTAAAAACTATTGCTGTCGATGTTTTCAAGGGACTCTGTCACATACGACAAAAGTCTGTCCTTCAGGCTACAATAAGCCATCAGCATTCTGGTGAACGATGCTGAGGGGTCGTCCTAATAAAGCATTTTGAGTATCATAATCCCTTCACCCTGAAATCTTTGTTACATGCTTTTGTGTGGCTTTTATGGGCAAAGGGATTGGTATTTTTATTATTTGGGGATTTTTAAAAGAAGAAAAGACAACTGATGAATTTCTCTAGAAAAGATTGGAAATAAGACTATTTTCTGGTCAAGACTAGCTCAGTCTGCATGTTAGACTAAGGGTAGTTTTTTCTTAAAAACACCATAGCTTAGGGTAGGTACAAGATGTACATTTTCTAAACATCATGTCTCCGCCTTCGCATTTTCCCCCCTCTGTTTCTAGCTGATTGATTCTAAACAGTGCATGATAATCTTTTTTTTCCATTACATTGATTTTTCAATTTATATGCTTCATATACTCGCATAGGAATAAATTGGTACTCTCATATTATTAGTAAGTTAGAGTAGCAAGTAGGGAGAAAAAAAACATGAGGATAACTTTCATTTTTCTCTCAATCATCAGCAAATTAATGCAGCTGCTGATTTTGCCTTGCAGTATTTTCCTGAGCAGACTGAGCCTGGACTGTGCTAAAAAATGGGATTAAAGAACATTTTGCTTGCTTCAAATCCTGTATTTAAATTTTGCCAACTAACACAATAGTGACTGTATTTTATTTCAGGATGGCATATTGGCTGGTATCTCCTTTCAGTGTATTATGTCCTTTTGCACAAAGCTGGTTTTATAATTATGGATATATATTACATTTCTGTGATATAACTGTGCTGACTGCCTTATCAATTATTCATAAAAAATATGTTGGCCTAGGAAGCATGTCTTTTCCCCTCTGTAAATCTAATGATTGCTAGCTGTAGCTATGCCAGATCTCTCCTGTCTTTTCTCTTCTGTCTGCTCATTATCATTTAATTGTCAAGGCTATACTATATGCTTTTTAGGGTGATAAGGGATAGAGTCTACAGGGAAAGAAAAACCTTAGAATCAAGTTACAGAAATCCAATAACTGACTGGCCAAAGACTGTCATTTGGATTTTGCTGAGAAGACATCTGCTTGTGTGCAGAAGTCACCAGGCAGCATCTATTTCTAGAAGCACATTGAAGAATCTTGTTGCTTTATTATTTAGTTATCAAATGGAAATATGCTTTGGATTGAACACTGCTCTGGTATGAACTCATTTAAAGAAAAAAAACACAACTTTTTTAATGCTCTGAAAAGAGACTATGAAAGCAAAACCCTAGATTTCAGCATTTATTGTCTTTCAGCTGCTCACATAAGGCTCACATGCATTACAGGAAAAAAGTAGTGCAAGGTTTAGCCCATTTGCCAGCCTCACCACTTTTTTCCTTCTTTCACATCATCAGCAGCAATAAATATCCAGAGCTCGATTTGTGTCCACAGTCAGGCCTCTCCATCCCAGTTGTCTTCCATATATAACCTCAGTTTCACACATGTAACCTTGATAAAGGCTAATGGAGTTGCACAGGTGTATCCAAGGCAAAAATACTTTTATTACTGATGATGATGCTTGAATAAGGAAAAATCCAGCTTGATGTCTAGATGAGTTTGCAAAACTGTCAGGTGAGAAAAATAAATATTCACCTGTAAACTGAGCAATGTGTCTTTGCGAGACAATAAACTCAGGGCTATGGGGTGGAATTTCTAAAGACCTGCTTTTTAGATGATACTTGCAGTGTAAAACCTAGTCCTTTTAGTAACCCCATGAAGTCAATGAAAGTCAAGGACTCAAGTTGCAAGAGGCACTCAGTATTTTGAAAGGTCATGCCCTTGGTAATACAGAGTCATTATAGTTCACAGAGTCAGTATGTTTGTAAATACAATATGTCTAGAATCCTCTCCTGATATTTTTTTAGTAACCCCTTTGAGATAGTACTTAAAACTTTATGTCATTTATATTGCACTCTTTGTGTTATTATAGAAATCAAAACAAGAAATGGCAGTTTTTCTTAAGAGATCTCTTTCTATTTAATATTATATAAAGGCCATTTCAGTCAGTGCATGCTAGGGTTAAACTCTAATGCCATTCCAACCGAAGGCTCCAATGGGTCACCAGAAACATCAATGAGAAGATGATCTATTCATGAAGGTGCTATGTGCATACATATAAACAGGCAGAAAAAGAATAACTTTCAGAGTATTTACTTTGGCTGTTCTTTGCCGCAGGCAGGTTATTGTTAACCTCGTGTTCTGCCATTGATTCCGCTGTGTGTTGGAATTGGTATCTGATGGTAGGATAGCAAGTAGTGTCTCAAAAGAATAAAAGGGAAATGTTCAAAAACAAGTAAGATCAATTATCCCCTCCTCAAAAAAAACAAAATATAGACAAAAAACATAGTAGAACTGGAGTTTTTGCCCATGTTGAGGAAGGCTATTTGATGAGAATTAGTCATAGCAGGGAAAAAAAAAATGTTATTTTTATTGCACATAGTGAAAGATGATAACCACGTTTGATTGACCAAAATAATTCTGAAGTTATTTGTTGTTTATGAAACAAATCTGGTAATGAGAATGCACTTTGAAACCCCCTTAGTTTCTCAGAAAATGATTAATTCTGCAACGTGCTGAGCATTCTGGTCCTTGTCCAGAGAAGTACCTGTTCCATGTGATTTATCTTCTAAATATATGAGCATCACCCTATTGAGGTTGGGTTAGTTAGGTCCTCAGCATAAGCTCAACACCGTACCGAGCACTGTGCTCTTGGAAACGGGTTAACCAGTCCCCGTCAGGAGCTGTGCAGCACTCGAGCCTAAGCCAGGACTCGACGGTCATCTCCCTCCCACCAACAGCTGGTCATAAAAAACAATCTTGGTCCTTTTCAGTGCAAAATCATCTGGAAAGGATTAGGTGTATTAGGAACAGGAGGTAGGAAATGTTCCTCATGTCTGTTCCACTTCACTGTTCGCACAAAAGGAGGAAGGTGAGGGGCAGGGGAAGGATGGGGACATGTGAAAATGGGTGCATGCCCAAGTCTGGTCCCACAGTAGGACATACTGCAATAACCTCAGGGGCTGTGGGGCTATCGCTGACAACCTCAGGAACAATTTTATACAATATTAAGCATATTTAGGGAGTGCTACGTTTCCTTAAGTTGTCTTCATAAAATCCTCTTTAAAGTACATTCTTTCTCGGTGAATATTTGAGCCTGCTTAATGACAGGTATGGCGTTGAGTACTTGGCCTTACTACTTGCTCCTTCAGGCATAGAGCATATAGAAGAGTTGATATACTTTACCTGCACTTAAGGAAATCATGTGTTTAGTCAGCTTCTTCAAACAATGACCCGTACAAGGTTACTGGAGTATAGGACTTCAGGAGAAAATGGATGATAAATAGCAGCTGGAATAGGGTTCTGTCCCGTAAATGCCATCTTAAGTATTTTGAGTGCACTGCCAACCACAGTTGCTTCCAGTTTGCCTGAATTTGGCCTCTAATTTGCACCTATATTTTCGATACTTAAGAAATCAGCGTTCCCAAAATAGGGGCCTGATTTATGGTACAGGCAATGAAGAGGAGCACCTTGAAGGCTTCTGGAAGGAGCCTTTTCTCCTAATTCAGGTACCTATGTGCAGGCAGGTAGGAGATTGCTCTGGAGCAATGAGAGCTGCTTGTCTCTTGCTGTTAGTCAACCAACATTTAGGCTCAAGGTTGGCTTCTAAGGCAGATTTGGTCTAACCTCGTCTTCTGCTGTAGTCTATAGAGAGGGAAACAGACATCTCCAGGAGGCAAGTCCTCTCACCATAAAATGGCTATCTGAGATACAAGATGAGGAGGAGGCCATCCCTCTTTACTATTAATGAAGAGAGCACGCGAAGGTGATTTGCTTAGACTCTAAACTTATGACGGGTGTTACATTGCTTCCTTCAAGGGTCCAGCCTAAGCTGGTTATCTAGGCTTCCTCTGCTGTCATGAGGGAAGACAGGAATGTCCATAGGATGATTCATCCCACCTTAAGATAAATAACATGAATTGCCTTCTGGAAGTGCTTGTTTTTCATTGCCCACAGAGAAAGGCCAGTCACCCAGCTCTGATTAGACACCTGAATCATAGTTGGCTAAAAGTACGTGAATGATTCCTTCCAGAAACTAGTGTTGTCTGAATGTCACATACATATGCTTATATATGTATACAGAAAGAACAAAGTAGATCGCGAACCATCAAAAAAACCATATCTAAAATGCCCCTCTCTCAGAGCACAGATTTTCTTATTTAAGCCAATCTTGTAGCTACAGCTCCTTGGTTTGGGGAAGGAGAGAAATGAGCTCTATATCTTTGTATCATCTGCCCTAGAAGAAATGGTGGAAGATGTGTGTGTTCTGGAAGGAAGGAAGGAATGGAAAATCCCCTGAAGAGGCATAATTTTTTTCCAGCTGCATTTGGAATAGACAAATACAGCTGCTGGATAAATGGAATGTCTGATATTTCCGTAACAAAGAGAGGTTCACCGGAACATTTTAATTTGCTGCTTTCTTCTTCTTAATCCAACCCAAAGTGCTGGAATCTCTACCAAATATGACATAAATAATAGGAAGCACTTGACATAAAAGTCTCTTCTTGGCCAAAATGCTGGCTTTTATAGAGAGACTTTAGTTTTATTTCTCTGTGGTCACTTACTAAAGATACACAAATCCTATCCTATAAGCTTTATCTTTTCAAGATTTTATTCTAATGATGCTTTCTAATTTTGAAAGAACAGAGCAGTAAGTCACATACAACAAGAGATTTGGTCACTAGAAGCAGACATTTTTGATGCAGTGTAATCTGGCAACGCTGTGTTCATCCTTCTTTTCCTAAGGAGCAGAGCCAGTGACTTCATGGCCAAATTGCTTTTCCACGATACCTTGCCTCTTTTTGCAAGTGTTCAGATTTTTTTCTTATTTCTTTTTTTCTAAAAGAGGGTTGTATATACTCTCTTTGGGCTTGAATGCAGGGCAGGAAGGTGGGAGAAGTAAAGTATTTAGAGGACCAAAGCCCTTTTGCTTTACACCTACACTGAAGACAAAGATGTCATTCTACATTTTACACCATTGTGTGGAAGGGCAGCATTTGGATGCAAGACAGAGAAACCTGCCGCTATCCATCTGAAACAGTCTGACAAAACTGCAAAAGCATTTAGGTGTCTGGAAAACAGACTGTCTGGTTTGTGTTTACGTTGTAAAAAGCCCAAAATGAGAAATAGCAGATGAAAGAAAAATCTACTCTTGGTGACCCCTTCGTGTTTTCCTGCTTATTAAGAACCTTGCTTTTAACTCTGGGAGAGGAGCAGGCAGCATTTCTACATCTGCATGCTTCAGCTCCATTGTAGAGCAGAATGAATGTGGAAACAAATCATAACATTTCTTTGAAAACAGAGAAACAGGGAGTTAAAAATGCGATGTTTGTTTCAGGTACCAGGAGAGGTACATTATGCCTAGACATACAGCACCAGTGGTTTCTGTTAAACCATTTAAAGGAGTCTGTGAGAATGGGAGGTTGCATGGGAGTGTAAAATATTCTTCACCCTATACTGGCAGGGTGCAGGTGTAAATTATGCTAATGATGACATTTTTTTCTCTTAGATGAGGGACTAATAATTGCTGTATGTTGGGTGCAAAATCTTGGCACGGGAAACAGCTTTCTGCTTTCGGTGGCCCCTTTCTGGGAGCGCGCTTTGCTGGCTCTGCCTGGCCGAGCAGCCACGCTCCCGCCCGCCTGTCATAGCTGCCTGCTGCGTTTCAAATTTTGCAGCTGCCAGGCCTTGGAAAACATGTTTTCATCAGGCAAAAATGTATGGTCTTCTACATAAGTGAATTGCAGCTTACAAATGTTCAGTGGTGTTGCTGGGCTGCCAGGCTAAGGAACTGCCACAAAACCCATAGCAGGCGTCGCAGCCCGGCTTTTTCCAGCCTGGCGAGTGTGGCCATGGATTAGAAGGGTGAGTGGCTTGGGCTGGATGCTGCCCTGAAAGAAGGGACAGATCAATGTGCCCTGCTTTGAAGAGAAGCCGTGGCAAGGAGGACAGAAGGGCTCCCTTTCAAGCCTCGAGGTGCAGCACAGAAATTAAGCTTCTGCCTTGTAATGGCTGCAGCTTGCAGAGGCACCAAGCAGAATCACTTAATATCTTGCTCCTCTCCCTCATTGACAGCATCCCTATTTACTGTAGTTTGGGCTTCTTGCTCACATAATTTCTAGACACAACTACAAATCCTGCATCTCTTATCCAAGGAATGACAGACTAATCACCTCTCTTGCTCTGGCTAGACCTATCTGCAAGCCATGCGGCTGTCATACAAGCACTTATAAGATGCCGGTGCAGCTGACCTACCTATATTTACTTACATCTCACAGCCCTGTCTAGGCTTGACCATGTTGAAATTTCGGGGTGAAAGGGAACAGTTATCTAATGAGGTGCAGTTCAAGCTAAATGCATCAAAGACAATGAAAAAACTTTCACGGCATAGAAACTGAAGCCGTGCTCTTGAAAGCTGTCATTTTTGGGCCACTTCCAAAAGCCAGTCTTGCCCTAAACCAAGGGTAATCAAATCTCCAACTCCAGCATGCTCGCAGGTAGCTCCAGGGACCAGCAGTTCACTTCCTTTCATTTAAATCATCAAGGATTAGCCACTGCTGGATTGGGATAATGAATTTGAATTAATAGAACCAGGTTATGATCATATCAGATCACAGTCCCCTCTTTTTGCTTGCATAGCGCTAAGCTTCGGTGACTGAAATACTCGGAGCAGTTCTGCGTGGTGGTGTGGGCAGGGATTGATGGAGTGAGAAGAGTTACCTGCCCTTGCCTGCGTATACTGTGGCCATAGGTGATGCGATATATTACCTTTCAGTGACGTCCAGAGCACAGGCTGGCTCTAGGTATGCCGCAGAAAAGCACTAGCAACAGCCTGTAGCTGAGTGAGAAAGAACCAGTGCCTGACAGAATTAATTCTAATTACTGAAATGCTGATTGGGATCTTTGGGCACTACCATAATCATAGTAGTAGTAATAAATAATAATTGTGGTTATCATTATTTTATTATTGTTTTCCCTCTAGACATTGCAATGATGAGAAAGAGCCTTGGATAGACTTACCTAGATAATTACTTGTATAAATTTCACCACATTCCTCAGAAACAGATTTATTAGCTGCATAATGCCAGCTCTCTGCTAAGCTGGTTTTTGATGGTATAATAAATATCATTAAAACAGATCAGATAGGAGTTGGTTAAGGGGGTGAGCTTTAAGTTTGATGAGAATAAATTTTTTATTCTGTCATTTTATTTTTAATCTTCTTTCCCGTATAATCCACCAAAACCTGCTTGCATCTTTTATTTACCTTTAACAAATAGTAGCTCTCACCCCAGGCTATTTTGCCACATATTTGCTGAATTAGGCTGCCAGAGATACTTGCAAACAAGTTAGATCCGGCGCTGTTAATAAGCTGGCCCACTTTTTTTACTTCTCCGCTAGTATCTTGTGAGATTCAGTTTATTCACAGTCCCTAGCAAAAGTCTAGGTCATGAAATGCGGTTCTTCCAAGGGCATTCACTATTCACTTCTTCACTCACTTGCTAGTCATTTAAGCCAGCATCTTCAAACTCGTCATCTTCTTTCTTAAATCTCAGCAGGGAGGCAGATTTGTGCCTCCGACTGTGATCTCCGACACTATGGTGTTACAGGCTGCCGCTGATCCTGTGCCTTTAGAAATAGTCTTGACCGAGCAATTAGATTGTGTTCCGTCGGTGAATAGCATTAAGGGTATATAGGAGATGTGGCTCTTTTGTTTGTTTTATTTTATTCTGGCCATGTTGTCCGTGAACAAAAGCATTTGCTGTTAATCCCATTGCTCGTCTTGGTTTGTAATGATCATTTCTGTGATGGTGAATTAGCAGGAGCTGCTAGTGCATGCCTGAGCTCACAGCCATTAATTTTCCTGATTTTCTTCTGATAGAGCAGGTGCAAACTGGTGGCAGCATTTGACCCTAATAAGTTACACTAGTCTTGCCAAATTTTGTTTGCCTGGAACAAGGAACATTATTTGTATCAACATCCTGGTAAAAAGTGAGCAAATGGATTTGTTGGTCAGGTAAATTTTCATGACAAATTTGCAAGCCTGTGTTTAAACAATGTAATTTATTTAATCTTGTGATTTTACTAGTTCTTTATCGTAATCATACAATAGCACCATTACAGTATATGTTTTCTTCTCTCGTGAGACAGATGGATAGTGGCTGAGGCTCAGAGATAATATTTATCTACAAGGTAGTATAATGAAGGCAGAGATCTGCAAGTTAATACATTTTGAGCTGATAAAATAATTCCAAAGGAGAATTGATGCTAGAGTATAATTTATTTTTTAAAAATCCTATGTAATAGAACATTCAGTGCCTTATGACATACATATTGCAATGGTGTTGCCCTATAAATGTCCCTTCTTGTCATCATTTACATGATTGATTACCTTGCAGCTGAATAAACTTGAATAACTCAGTAAATAACCTGTTACCTCAGTATGCACATGCATCTTGGTGCATGTGTCGTGGAAATGTATGTTGGTATGCTTGGGCATCTATGCTTTTATAGCTCATGAGCATGTAATTATGAAAAATCAAGCTCTTCGGTACGAAATACAACTTTCCATGTAGAGTGCCATGTCTGTGCTGTTCGTAACTGAAGGCTGGCTATAATATAATGAAGTTTTTTGTTGCTTCTCCCAAGATAAATAGACATCTGGGTTTTGAACCATTAATAACTCTGAAGATGATGAAAAGTCAAATAGTGGACAGTTAAGATGCAGCAACATTGCACTCTCTTCTTCGCCTGGAGTTTCAATGCTTTAAGGATTATGTTCCACAGTAAACAAGATGTTCAGTCTAAATTGTATAGACTCGAACAGGAGTTTCTAATGAGCACATAGCTAACAGACTCCTAAGCCTCATGAGAAGCTGCCTATCCCAGTCTGGAGTCCTTTCTTTGGTAATCAAAATAATTTGACAGAGATAAAAAGAAGTAGCTTCTCTTCATTTAAGTGATTCATCTTACATAAAAATCTTGGATTTCCTGTTTTCTGGAGACCAAAACAATGTCCAGGGAGCAAAGTAATTTAATTTGATTTTTTTTTTTTTTTTGTCCTATCATCTATCTTAGTAGCAAATAGTTTGCTCTAGTGGAATGGGAACACAATTACTGTAGGGTAAACATTTCTGCTCCTAATTATGAAAGCAGGCCAGCAAGATCAGCACGTGGAGCTGATGGGGCAGATCTGAGAGGGTGCGAGGGGAAGGGGTCAGTGGGCAGCTGGCCGGTGGGACAGACTGTTACTTTGGTCTATGCGGGGAGGGACAAACCCCAAAATATGGGCTTCAGATGCCTCAGGCCAGGGTGGAGCTGGAGCTCCTACCTGCCTGCCAGCAGTCCCATAGCCTCCCATTAGCTCAAACGTGCTTTTAATGAAGGATATTCAGATTCCTGAGTTGTATGAGATCCTGAACAATAGATAATCAAAGATAGCAATTTTTTTTTATTACATGACCAGAATCAGTGTGTTTTCCTATTTCTTAAAAATAAATTCTGAGTGTATTATGAACAAAACTGAGGCTATGTTATGGAGCTAGCTTTTTGCCATTGTCTCCTGTTGGGAGAAGCAGGTGGTAGACTCTGTTCACAAGCAGAGGTGATGGACCTTGGAGAGGCAGAAAGAAAAAGACACACACCAAGTCCCACACGTCCTGGGAAAGATCACAAATGGTAATTCTGAATGTGTCTTTATTTTAAAAGATAGTCATTTATTTCAGTGCCCTTTTGGAGCACAAAGCTTAAATATATGTCATACCTTTGAGTCTATGGCACAGTGAGTCATATGGCTTTGAATGTAAATAGGTGTCACAAACTCTGTCAGTCCTCCTGTTCCCAAACAGGCAGCCTGGGAGGAAGCTGAACCAACTGTTCCTAGGCAGTAATGTACATTTACATAAAATGTTTCACATTTTTCATTTTTATTCCGTGCAGATGGCTCCATTTTGAACATCCAGAATTTGTTTTGACTTTGTGACTATAGCTTGTAAACAGAGAGTTGGCTGGCATCTGTACCGGGTATAGGTAGCTTTTCGTATTTGATCTAAAATTGAGAGAGGCTCTAGCCAAACCATTAGTCAGTCAAAATAATGTTGCAAGCCGGCAGCATATCCAAACCATGAGAGAAGCCTGAATTAGAGGCGGTAGCGCTGTCCATAAATTGACAAATTGATGCGCTAGCAGTGTTTCACTTACACAGCTACTTTAGCCAGACTCTAAATGCGGCTTTGCAAATCAAGGCATCTCACTATTAAATGTTTTGAACTGAATCACACAGAATTTCTGTTACATGAACGCGTTGATACGAATAATGCAGGGAAAATGAATAGATATACATATATTTATAACTCAAAATGCGGAAAACTCAGTTGCATCGCTATTAAGCATGAGAACCCTAGTGCTGATTCTTGTCTGTGTGTATTACACGTATGGAAATTATTTTCAAGGACAAATGAATACCAAAAATGTAAAGGTTTCTACTTTTGTTTTGTCAGTTCTACTCCTAAATCTTGCAGATAAGGTTTTAGCGTTATTTTTCCTGCTGTCAGTATTTAAACGTTTTAGCTCTTTTCTATACATTAGTTAACAGAAAGGGACATCGATTTTGATTTGTTATTTGAGAGTATAATCGAGCCATCTTTCGCTTTAAAAGGTTCCCCGTGCCTTTGTCTTCTCTAGTTTAAGTAATTAAGTTGAAGCATAAGTAGCCAGAGTATGTTCAAAGGCCTTGGCTTTATTCTGTTAGACCTAATTATTCCAGACAATACCAAATATTTTTTCACTAACTCCCCCCGTACCCATTCAGACTGCGTCTGTGCTTCCTGCTTATCTGCAGGTTCAGTTCTGCTTGCGCGTTGCTCAGGTCTATCACCTTGCTGGAGAAATATATGATTTGTGAATCTGAAAGAATTCCCCAACAGCTACCATAAAATTAAGCTGTTAAAGAGCTCTTGGAGCTTGTTTAAATGTCGACCTAAACAAACCTCTTTGCTGTTTAGCTCAAGATAAATCTTTTTAAAAGTCCTGTTCTAAATCACTTCCTAATTTTAATGAGTTTATATATCAGCCTTTGCCAGATTTTTACTGTAGCTATTCTCCAAGATTACAGCCATGATAAAGTAAGGACTAAAATTGTTTATTATATATTATTCTTCAGAAGCCAAACTTTTTCCCCCAGAGGCTGTTGGGAGAGCTATTGATTTTCTGCCACAATGTGAAATGTGTGACCTTTATAATATGAGCAATGATTACAAGGCCAATAAAATGACATCATTCTGTTTAAACTTTAGCGTTCGCAGGGGAAATAGCAGAATGTGCCACATTTAATGATGTCCACGGACGATAAGTGTACATTGCCTGGCTTCAAGTGAGACTGAAACACAGAGGCAGGCAGGTTCTCCATCCCCAAAATACCCCGTGTTTGTGCAAGGAGTGGGGGAACAGGATTGTATGTACCAGGTAGAGCTGTGTCTTTTCCCAGCTCTTAAGGCAAGAAGTCAGTGCTTTTCTCAGAGCAGACTTTTTTTTTCTAAACGTTTGCATCTATCGATGCCACTGACAAAACTCCTCCTGATGTGATACAGGATGAGCTGTATACATTCATACAGATTTTCCCCACTCCCCTGCATATGCATTTACAGGGCTAAATTCTATTCTTGTAGTACAGCTTTAGCCACTTCATTGTAGTTACTCTAGAGTAGCTGAGAGAAGGCTCTGTCCCAAATAGATGAAGTATAACTGCACAGGAGCATATTGATATTCCAATACCTGTGAAAACAAGGAACATAGAAAGCTTTAGTCAGGCTCGGAGGGGGATGCCACAACCTGATTTACTGAAATTGTTTCCAGAAGAAATCTATGGAATTTCCCACTGCAGTCACCTCAGTCTGTTTCTGCACATTCTCCTCTTCCTTCAAAAACTCATTTTTGATCTGTTAGGACCTGCTTCAACCAATTCCCTGTCCATACTCCAGCCTGTACCAAGCCAGATCCCCAGTGTGGAAACCAGGGTGGCTGTGATTTCCCTTTGCAGGCTGAACCAAGCCTGCACTCAGTATTTGGTGCAGCTAAACTTGGAGCCGACGTGCTCACTGCTTAGAAAGAGCAAGCAAAGCAGCACAACACAGTCAAGGCATCACAGAGGAAGGAATAGGGATAATTTTCTTTCCCATTTCTGGCTCATTGTGTAATATCAATAATCTCTGTAGCTTTGTATTATACTTGCCGTAAGTGGCTCTAGTGATTGATTAAACACCTTAGCTTTTCTTTGGCGTTTAATCAATGGCAGCAGCAGTTTATTGCTTGGTGTATTACAAAGTAAAAGAGATTATTACTTAATTATTCTGAAAAATAGCAGCTTGCAGTTGTTGCTAACATGGGTACGTGTCTACACTGACACTGGTGTCACGTCATCCTTTCCTTTGTGCCTCCTGATCTCCGCACTGGGTGAGAGCGTGCGATTCCCAGTGGGTCACGCGCAGTCATTGCCACAGCCATCGCCAGCACAGTGCAATTAGTGGCGTTAAATAAATAATTGCTTACGATGGGGCTTCCTGCAGTGCAAAAAGCCTGATTCTGTCACTTGCTGGGTACCTCCAAATCTCACTTAAATTTTAGGCAATGTCCTTATTAACCAGCCAACGTGAATATGAACTCGCTGTCAGGTACAAACCGCTTCTGGAAGCAACTCAGCAAGAATTACATCGGTACCAGGAGGCATTTTGATAGCCCAGGGTGCAGCACCGGATGTCTGCACAACTGGAGATAAATCAGATATGGGGCAGGTTATTGGTATGTGAGTGTGAGAAAGGAAAAAAAAATAACATTTTGTGACATCCTCTTGAGGATCTAGAAAATGGCAGCTCATCTGTTTTGACACCTGAGATTTTCTACCTGGAGTGCAAAATTGAATCCATATGCAAGAGTTCAGAAAGAATATTGTGGTGTGATAAAGCATAAGGATTCAGGGTAGCATACACATCTGTGCATGCAAGGGTAGCACAGGTATCATGATCAGTATGTATTCTTACCCATCTGCTTGTGGAATAGGATCTAACCCACCTGTATTCCCATGCAAAGGGATAGTCCAATATTTAGAATAAAAAAATATTTAGTTCCTTGCTTTGCCCCTGACTTTCTCCATGATGGATAGGCAAGTGATTTTGTCTCTTCATGCCTCAGTTTCCTTTTGTAAATGGGAGTAACTGTTGTTCACTGCCTTAGAGAAGCATATGAAATTAAGGACTGTTAGCTGCCTCTCCATTGTGGTAATGGGCACCATCTAAATACTTTCAGTAGAAAGATGAAACCTCTTTAAAGCTTTGATCCTGCAAAGATTCGTATGAATTAAAGCTGTACCCTTGAGCTGAACAGGGCTAGTCAATGGAAGACCAATGACAAAGCATTCACTGCAAATTTTAAGCATTTCCCCAAATGATTTTTGGGGTTATTGGGGTGGGTGGGGTGGGGTGTCTTGAGGGAAGAAAACTGAACCTCGTATGTTGTTTATTTTACCTCCATTATGGTAGTAGAGGTCTGACCATCACCTTTCTAGGCAGCTTTGTGAATCCAAGAGGTTGGTAGTGCTCTTGCTCATGCTTAAAGCTGGCATTGCCTGTGAATAGTGATGCTTTGGCCAGTCCATATAAGTCACGCAGCATCATATGCCGGTTTTGTGTCAATCGTGCAATGGCTTTTGCAAGTACTCTAGCAGAACTGGAGCGAGCAGACGTTGACTGTCCAGTGACTAGGAGAAGTTCATGTTTCTTTGAGAAGGTGCTGGATGGTCCTAACCATTAAAAGAGTTTATTTTCTTACTCCAACAGATTTCCCCTCCCCTCCTTGATGTTACCAAATTTATCATCACTTTTGTCTTTCAGGTGTAACCTGTCTTTAGTGTTGCAGACACATCAGCCAACCATGCATTAAGAACTGGGCCCTTACTTTAATTCAGTATAATTTTCTTTTTGTCCAATAATTTCACAAGCACTAATCCACACTTCAAATGCAGGAGATACTTTGATCCCCAAATTGTTCAGCATTTCATGCAGGAAAAACCATAGGCCACAGTCATGAAACTCCTAGAGGATGGCTGCTGGCTTCCTGTGGCAGAGCTGGTTGTTGTTTTCCCCCCTCTCCCTTCTTTGCTCTAACCATTTTGTCTGTCTATCTTGTCTTGTATTCAGTTTTCAAAGCAATTGCCATGAAGGGCTTCCTTTTTTTAGTGCCTAAAAGGGAACAATAGATTTTTAGAATAAGCGTACGCATATATATATATATATTTTTATATGACTGTCTGTATATGCATATCATATCTATCATATCTGTACTTTAATATAACATACTGAGAAGTTCAAGCTAAACAGAAAATAATATTTATTATTGTTATTTTTTATGAAAAGGTCTTTAAATGTATCTTTAAATGCACATGACATTTAAAATTATTCCAGTGCTGGATTCCTGAAAAAGGAGATGACCTTTTCTCTTGAAATTGGAGAGTGTTTTTTCCTTAACAGTTATATTATGCACAGAAGGCGAGATGTTAACCAAGATGTTAAAATGTATTGTTTCCCTTTGAAAGCTAATACCGTTCCTCATTTTCATTAATGTTGGCTCATTCATTTTTATTTTTCTTTCTTTCCTTTCCTTTTCTTTTGCAACTGTTTTTGCATGAAAATGCAGAGTAGCAATAAACAGATTTTTCGTAAGACTTGCTTTAAGACTCTTCTCTTTCAGATCCAGTTAAAGTTTTTAAGTTCAGTTATTTTAAAACTCATATTCTTCAGTTCCGTAAACAAAAATAATGGAGAAATATAATGATGAGGTGCAAAGCGATTTTCTAGCCCTCACTAATCAATAAATACCAACAAAATGGGGATGGTATAATGTCCGTAATTTAATTGTCTGCTGTTACCAGGTCACCACGAGACAGTAGCAGAAGCGGGGAGAAGCTGGAATTGGCCATGTCCAACCTCACTGCAGATGTCCTGGAATTACTCCTGGAGTTTGTTTATACAGGTTCTTTGATCATAGATTCAGCCAATGCAAAAACCCTACTGGAAGCTGCCAGCAAGTTCCAGTTTCATACTTTCTGTAAAGTCTGCGTTTCATTTCTAGGTAAGAATCATTCCATCTAGTGAGGTTTTAATATCTCATTTTAAGGTTTGTAAGCCTTTCTTTTAACAACTCTTCAGAGATAATTAGGAAACCCAAGATTAAATACAATAAAATAAAAAGCCCACTATTTATTTGGGTTGAGTTTTGAATTTAAAATGCTGACACAGTGGCCAGCGGAAAATGTTCTAGAGAAGTGTAGCCTGTTGTTTGAGTGGCAACTGCTTTCACATCTTGGATAGGCTACTTTTGTTGAATCTTGTTTCAAACTTCGTATCATGATAACATTTTTTTTCCCAGAGGTTGATTTCTGCACAGATGCCAGGCTCTAACGCATGAGTTGCTTATAACCATGACAGCAAATGTTAGGTGCTACACCAGGCCAGCTTGGCCAAGCACTGAAAGAGTTGGAGGTGGACTCCCACAGAAGAGTCAGGATCTGCAATTTTCTTGCATCCATGAGAAAATCCTTCACATGTCCAGTGTTCTCATAAACAAGATCTGGTTGAATTCTACTCCAGGTTAAACGTTCACAGAGTTTGGTATTTCATACAGAGTTATGTATACGTGCCCTCACAAAGGGGGGTGGGAATGAAAAGTTGCTGTGCCCACCCCTGGTAACTGGTGTGCCCTGCATGCATGGGGAGTATTTGCCCCAGCGAGGGTGTACAGAGCAACATCATTGCCAGTGCCTCTGTCCATCCTCTCATGGCCATGAGAAGCACATTCTTCTTGTGCGGAGCGCCACGTCATCCTGCTCCTTTCACTTTCCATATATTTTCCAGCATAGACTATTTCAAAACAGTCCAATGTTTCCAGCTCAGTTAACTAAGCTTTACTGGTCTGAACTGGAACCAGCCAGCCCCATTTCTATCATGGCAGAAGAGGAGCCAGAACCGGAGCTCAGCTGAAACACGTTAGTTCAAGTTCCTGCCTGTATCACATGCCACTCCTTCACTAGCATGGCTATAATATCAGTTAATGAGACAGTAATAATTTACAAATTATTAACACAAACTTACTAATACAAAAAGTGCGAGTTTAATCTTATATGACTTACTTCCCTTGGCCAAGTTCCAAGTTGTGAGGTTTTTTGACATCTGATTTCTACTTGGGCTCCCTCGACTCCTAGTTTGGTATTGGAGATGTCATTATCTCTGGAGCCCAAATGAACTGTGGGTTCTCCTTGGGCAGTTCTCATTTAAAATTGACGTCTGCAATCTCAGAGTGTGGAACATAAGAGTTTAGCAAATGTTGCACTCATTAAAAATAAAAACTCATATGAGTCCAGTTTACTACTATATGAATTTTCACTGCTAAGCTGGCCTGCTGGCAAGATGAGTGGTGTAACTAGGCTGGTACAATGCAGGCATCAGTAAAGAATCTACGGTATCGTATTCTCCACTTCTTTCCAACTTTTTGTATGATGTCACTTGTTTAAAAGTCTGTTCTCAAATGGGTGGGTAACGGTGAAATGAAATTTCTGCTTTGCAATCCCACCGTGTTGGCTGTGCAACATGAATGAGGGCTCTGGCTCTGGAATTGCCTTCCCCCAGCTTCCCTTCACCACCTTTTAAAAATGATTAGATCTTACGGCCTTTCCAGGAACAGGAGATGTATTTAAGTTGCACTATCTCTAAAAATTCAGCCACAAAACCAAAACACATTTATTTCACTAAATCAATGTGAGATTTCTCTTTTCCGATAGTTAATATTTGAATTCAGTGAACCATGTTATGGTATGAAATAGTAGAGTTGGTTATAAGTTCAGTGATATATGGGGAGTTGCTGGAATTTTGTATTCTCATTTGGAGAATTCATGGAGTGTAATTGCTTATTTTTATTTATAGCTGTGACTGGATTGCTCTACAGAGATAGCAGAGCATTTGCCATCTAAAAAGTTTAGGGAAAGGCATTTTGTCTTCTCTGTGGCTGTGCTTTTTCTTTTCATCCCAGCCACCTCTGCTTCCCACAAAGCAAAAATACAGTAAAAATCAGGTTTTTTTCCACAGTTTCTGGAGGATTCACCAGAATAAACAGTAGTTCTTTCCCATCAGTGGCCATGTCTAAATAGTGAGAGAAGTGAAGGGAAGTCCAAAGAGACTCAAAGAAGCAAACGCCCCAAATTAATAAGTCTGTTCAGCATAGCACAGCACCATCTCAGAGAAGATTCAGATCATCCTTTTTTAGCCGTGAAACTTAAGCAGGATCCTAACTGCTGATATCCAGGCAGCTCTCATGTCTCTGTCCTGGGCTTCTTGGCAGCATCGGGCAGAGGCACCCCAAATCTACATGCACTTTCTGGTGAAACATGCTGCAAAATGTGTCAGGAAAATTGTTTCATTTCAACAGGAGATTTCTTAACTAGTTTCACTGGGCTAATTATAGCCACCTTCTCTCTCTCGCCCACATGCTGGCTCCTCTGCTTTTGTCTAGATCATGAGAAATGACAACAGTTTTATGCCGACTGATGCAAAGATGCTGACAATTTCTTTCAGGCACCATATGATAACTGGGCAAATGTTTGCAAACTGGTCAGGACATCATAGTTATTTCCTCCATCTATATAGCTGAAGACTTGAGGGGGTTTTTCTTTTTTTTTTTTTCATATTTGTTTTACACACATCTTCACAGTCGTGGCTCAGGTCAGATTTGAGGTGATTCATCAGTATCACAGTTTGAGACCGTGGTGCAGGGATCACCGTCACAGGAGTGAACAAATTCTGAGCTTGTACTTCAGCCTGCTGCTGACAAAGTAAAAGTATTCTTCTTTAAGTCTAAAGAAGTTGGTGGAACCTGTTAGAGTCATGGAGCAGAGCAGGAAAGAGCAGGAGCTCTGAATTTTCTTTGTCTCTTGGGCAAAGGGCACAAAGACAAAGTTTCCAGAGTATGAGAGGGAGCTATGAGAAAAACTGAATGATGAACCAGTGGTGAGACCTGCATGAACGGGCATATGCACCTGAGGGAAGAAGAGCTTTTTATGGTCCTTATGAATTCAAGAGAAAATATTATGGGTATTTTTTTGTTCATCCAAGGTGGAGAATTTTGAGTCAGCTGGAGAGCAACAGTGCTCAACACTGGAGAAACTGAAGCATCAACTATATCTGGTGACAGGAGAAATGAGGAACACTCTCACAGGGGAAGTGAAATCTTTTGGATGATGAATGCATCCGGAACTCTTCCGCCTATCTCCCATCTTCACAAGCTTTTGACACTAGTAGGAATATCTGAGGAATAAGATCCCCGTCAGAATGTACACAGAGTATGATGAAGTAATGCATGTTTTGTGCTAATTTTAGTGATATCCAAGTCATCATCCAGAAGGCATCTCTAAGTGAAAATACAGTACTTAATGCACACAGAGGGGGCTTACATCAACCACTGAGCTTCCATCATACTCTTACCACAATCTCGCTGAGTAATCCTTCCTACATACCATCTATCTCTGACTTTATCTCAAGTCGTCCCACTCCCAGAAGTGCAGTCTTAGCAGTCTGCCTGGCTGATTATCTCATGATGACTCTGCAGAGGATCCCATTCCAAAATCACGTCTAATACAAGTGGAGAATACCAGCTGCTGATCTGCAATATCGCAACATACATAGAAACAAATATGCTAACCAGCAGTGTCTCAAACCAGGCAGAATTTACTAGATTGCTTCTGATATTCTTAAAATGCACTCATAAGTCTGTTACAAGCTGTCCTTGAGCGTTGGGAATAGCTTAGTAGTCAGCAGTCATGTTCTGAACAAACTGAAGGTGAAAATGCACAAAAATGTGTTGTTACAAGTCCAGTGTCACTGTGACAAAACCAGCAATTATTGTAAACATGTCAGCATCCAAATGAAAACAGCTCAGGAGCAGATGGAACAGAACTGGTCCTTAGCTGTCTTTGTCATGTCGGCATCCAGAAGTGCCCTCAGATTGCAGTCATTTGGGATGAGCTGTATCATATAGCCAAAGTATGTATCTAAGTAGTCATGCAGGCTCCCTTTATAGTCAGTGAAGAGTAACAGGCATTGGTAAGGCACAGTTCTGCTCATCCTGAAGTCATTATCCGAAATATTACCAGATATTGCTTCTTGGAATTGTTTGTTTATGAGTGTACAGGGATACTAATGTGATTGCTCAGTTGCACCATAGACAGCTGGAGTCAAGAGATATCAATGTTGCCACCAAATTTTGATTCAGAGGTGAAAAATGGAGCGTGTGTTTTTTCAGTTTACAGGATAGAGATTTTCCGTACCTCCTATAGCTGTTGCCCCAGCCTCCATCTTGCTCACCTGCAATGAATCCCTGTAGTTCACATGCTAGCCCTCATCTTCAAAAGACATCGCTGTGCCCACCTTGCTGTGGTGCTCATCACATCAAAAGTGATGAAATGCAAAGTTTGTCACCAGCCTCCTGAATGTACCCCAGGCTGCATCTCCCTGGGACCCCTCTCTAGATGGCCTCACGGTACTGGCTGAATCAGAGAGGGATAACGTCATTTGAGTCTGCCAGCGAGTGGTTTCTTGGAGAAGCGGAAGGAGTGAAGCTCAAAGGGACAAGGTGGAACGGCTTGGACACCAGTTTACCAGGCTCCATCAGTTACCCAGCATTGTTAGAGACAGAAAAACCCATACAGATCAGAAGAAACCAGTCATAACCAGTGTTTTTTCTGCCCCACGCCACAGGCCCAGCTGGGAATGGTATGGAAATCTCTGCTGATAGAGGCAGACCCATCCCTTGAAGGCAAAGACTCATTCTTGCAAGCCTTTTCCATCGTGTGCTACTAAACGGCTGCTTAATGAGTCGAACTTGATTATTACCTTTATTATAAACCCTGTGAGGATAAGGTGGAGCAGTGTCAGATTTGTCTTTGACTTGAGAGTTTGCCAAGCAATGATGAGAGCTTTGGGTTCTGTTAGATGATTATTTTACCCCCAGCCATATGTAAACATGAAACTGTGCCAACAGACAGAACCAAGGAACGTGGAGGAGGTTTTCGATTCTTTTTTTTTTTTTTTTTTGGAAAAGAAGAAATTTTGGGAGCTTTATGCTTCATAGCTATCAGTTTGCAGCCTGTCTCTGGACAGTCTTTGAGTGACAAAATCAGTGCCACTGCTCCGGTCTGCCGGAGGAAATGGGCTCCTTGGAGTCAGTACCATCAACTGATACAAAGTGAAATAGCCTAGTTTCAAGATTTCCAGATCTATAAAAGAAAACAGAAAGAGTTAGAGGGGGAGGAAAAAAAACGCAAAACTCCTAATCTCATGCCAGGTTAAAAAAAAAAAAAAAAACTAGGTCAAAATCCCATTTTAATAAAAGTCACATATAGATAGTGTGCAGGTTTTAAATCGGATGAAGGCTCAAGCTGGGGGTAGGGAAGAATCCCCAAGCCTTTCAGCAGAAGCAATCTGATGGGCGTTTTGTTTGAAGAGATGTGGGGCTATCGCACATTCCTGCCCAGTGCTCTGAAACCATGCATTAGGATATGACGCTGCCCAAATGTGATATACTTCTCCTCTGAGAAACCTGCCACTGGTACCGGTGCTTTTGTGATCTATTGCAGTCTGTCTCTCTCGTATTTTTTTTTCTTGGTCCTATATCTTAAAAGAATATATTCTGTCTATTAGTAGTGGCTTGGTTAACAAAAGCTGAGAAGAATCTGAGAGTTCCTCTTATAAATGTCTGAAATTGGTGGGTTTTTCTTCAGAAGAGCTGAAAAGGAAAACAGTACAGTCAAAAGTGTGGTGTAGCACACTTTTAACGCAAAGCTACACACTGTGCTGTTACTTCTGTTTGCCGGGTAGGAGATAATGCTGTCTCCTCTGTGCATGATTTTCTTTGAAACCCACTACACAACATTTAACAGAAGGCGTTAGTATAATCTGTGTTTTGCATAAGGGATGTCATCACATTCAGCAGCAACAAAGTTCCTTTGAAAAAAAAAAAGGGGGGAGGATTTTTTTTTATTTTATTTGAAGTAGCTTAGTAGCTGAACAGGGCAAAAATTATCATAAAGCAACTGCAGCATCCTCAGAAATGTCCTTAGTGCTGTTTGCATTTATTCTTAAGTGTCTGCACCAGCATTTACATCTTTGCTGTTTCTTAAAGCAACATTGTAGGCGGTAGAAATAGCAGCAGCCTCTTGGCTGGGATCCCATCCCTTGGGAAGCCCCAGATACGATTATGTCAGTAGGTTTCCCCAGTGCCTTCTGAAGGCTTACACGAAAAGCAAACTCAGAAAGTGCATTTCTCTCCCCACCCTGGCTCGGTTCTTAGACAGACTTTGATTTTTGTACCTTAAACCCCAATCCTAAAGTAACGCAGGGTGACTCCTGCTAATTGACTCCCTGAAATTAATTAGGGTTAGAGGTTTGTCCATGGCATTTTTTTTTTCATGATTTCGGTAAAAATGTGAATCTTGCTTTTAATAAATCTCACTTGCTTCTTTTTTTTTTTTTTTCTTTTTTTTTGCTCCTTTTAGAAAAACAGCTGACTGCTAGCAACTGCTTAGGAATATTAGCCATGGCTGAAGCCATGCAGTGCACTGAACTATACAACATGGCCAAAGCATACGCCCTCCAAATTTTCCCAGAGGTGGCAAACCAAGAAGAGATCCTTAATATCTCAAAAGACGACTTCATTTCCTACATGTCCAATGACAGCCTGAACACCAAAGCGGAGGAGCTGGTGTATGAAACAGTGATAAAGTGGATTAAGAAGGACGCTGCAATCAGAGCTCAGGTAAAAATAATCTCAGCAGCCTCACTCTGCTCTGTTCCTATGAATGCCTCTATTAAAATAGAAACCATCCCCATGCAATTTTAAACATGAGGGTGCGTAGGAGATGGGATGAGCAGTTCAGATAAAAAAAGACAAAGGGAATGCAGGGTATACACAAAATGTATGTAATTTCAAAATCTGATCCCCATATCTGATTATTTAGAATCAAAATCTCGTTTGTGACATGCATGGTACAAAGCTGGGGCCTCAAGTTGTTGGCTGCAGGCTTGGTCAGAGATAAATCAGGAAGGATTAGAGTTGTGTGAGATGCTGCTTTAAGAAAGGGATGCGTTTTAGTAACAGCAGGAAATAAAAATCTGTCAGAAAATCTGTATTTCTTTTGATGCCACATACAGAATGAGTATAACTTCAGTACATAAAAAAAAAATTCTGTATCTTTATTGGCTGCTTAGATAACCCCTTGGGTATTATATATTTATTAGAGTTAGCCTTTCCTCAACAATCTGAGCTACGCAGTCTGCTCTTGACTAAAGAAACTGAGTGTATTACTTTGCCCAGCATTGTCTCCAGACAAAAGCTGGAAGCAATGAATGTTTGGAGCCTAATGATTATCCGTGGGACCAGAAGATGTCCCTGGTGATATTTCAAAACCTGCCACTTGCCTTCAGTGCAGCTCTTGCAAGTCGGGTTTGTGGGCAGTGAATTGTGGTGGTCTGAACCCCAAACCTCTCCATTTGGAGGCTGATTCTCCCCACAGACACCAGAAGGGGAAGGTTGGTTTCCCCCTTTCCCCTCCTTTGGAGGCCAAAGTTGCTGGCTTGTCCTGGCAAGACCAACTTCTGTTCATCCCCAGTCACAGTTTTGGCTGGTTTAAGGAGTACAGTCCAGTTGCTTATAGACCAGACTGGGACTTGGAAACACTTGGCCACACATTGCTGATTCCATCCCACATCATGAAAGGATGTACCTTCTTGATTTAAATGAGAGTTCAAGCACCTAAATGTGCAATGGGATATTAAATACATCATTGGATGTGATCCAGAGCAGCTGCATCTCTGTCCCTCACCTGAAAAGTGGAAGAAATAGCATTTCCCGACCTCACCGGGCTGCTGGATGAGGATAAGGGCATTAAAGGATGGTGGGGCACTCCACGCCACGCCAAGCCTTCCTGCCTGTGCTGCCGCTGCCGGCTCAGCCCCTGGCCCCTGTCACCAGCCTGCAGCCCCCAGCGCCTTGCTCCAAACCTGTCCTGCCCTCTGCGAGCAGGTGATGTAGCTCAGCAGGGGAACCCTGTGCTGGGGACCCGCCGCTCTCTCTGACCACCTCCTCCGTGTGCCAGCGATGCTGTTTAGTATTGCCCAATGTTATTATTGCCTGAAACATTTACACACTATCATTGATTTATTGAAATGGGCCACTTTTGGGCTCTCTCTGGCCTTGAAAACCACACTGTTTTACAGAGTATTTCCCTGCTTGCTTAAAGTTTGATGACAGCAGTTGGCTCTGTGCAGCTCTGAGCTCTGAACCTCACGCAACCTTAGGGATTATTCCCAGGGGCCGGAGTACGGGAGCCTTGCGGCAGGAGCCTGTTTGCCTGGTGCAAACAGAAGGTGTTGCTCACCAGGCGGTCTGGGTTACATTTTCAAAATTACCTGTTCAAATATTCCCTTCTGCGCCCTGTTGTGGTGATGTTATGAATTTATTTTTTTAAGTAGTGATTTTTCTTGCTCCCCTCTCGCTGCTTCCACCACCACCATCTCCTCCTCTCTTCCTTTCGTGTTGTGGTTGGGTTGGTTTTCTGGGTTTTTTTTTACTTCCAAGTTGCCTTCCCCTCTGCTTTGCTTCTGCAGTGCCCTTGTAGTTTACAATGGCAGTTTTATTTGCTTCTCCAAATTTCTGTGTGGTGATTTGGTTTCACACATTACTTTACAAGGGCTTTTAATTTTTAATTTTTATTTATCCAGAGATGAGGGTCTTGAATAAATTAATATTAAAGATACCAAGCAGGTAACTAATTTCATGCCCAGTCCTACCACTAAACTAGTTTCTTTGGATCATAGCTCTCACTTTTTTGTACTCTGTGCACTGCTTGGTCTATTATAAAGCTCTTAGTTAAATAGGTACTTATTTTCTAAAAGTAGGAACTCTTACTTGCCATGAAAAGTACCATCTTTTCTATAATGACTTCTGCATTTTCGGAGCCCGGGAACAAATAGCTCTGACGGTGGATAGGAGGGAAGATAGACCTAAATAATCTTCTTTCTGATGAAGATGATGAGTGAAAATTTGTGCTCGGTGTGCAGCAAGGCCCACCGTGCCAGGAACTGCCCAGGCTCCCATGAGATGCACAGGCTGCTCAGAGCTTTTCAGAACTGGGTGAAAATGGCAATACTGAACGCGGGATGGACCTTCTTGCAGGAGCTGTGCGTGGACATTTTTACTTTATTGACAGTTTGGTGAGATCGATTCACTCAGCTCTCTTTAGACTCGGTGGGGAGGGGAACCAGCACATGGAGGACACCGCTGCAGAGGACCTTGGAGAAGGAGCCTTCTCTCTAGATCAGCACCCTCTGCCCCCAGCTGCAGCCCTCCAAAACTCCTTGTGCTTTAATGGCTTTGTGTCACTTTGGAGAGGAAACTTATGCCTGGGGACAGTAAATCTCACCACTTGTGTTCCCGACACCGCAGCTCCTTGTGCCGTTTTTTTCTTCCGACAACTTGTCCATCACTGCCTCCCCTCCTGTCCAGATCACTTTCCGAGACCCTCTGGGAAGGAGATTTTCATCGAAGCCTCCTGTTCTCCTGGGAGGGCATGGAGTTTGCTATCTTCCTGCTCTTCTCTGCCTTTCTAAAAGCTCTTCTTCGGGTATCTAATTGTTTCTGCTTTTGTTAATTCTTTCTACCAGGCTGGAGGGAACTAACAGGGAAGGAACCAGGATTTTCTTGGAAGGCAAGTTGAAAAGCTGTGCTCTGGCTGATTTTTAATTTTACAAATTGTGCTCATACGAAGTCTTACGGTGCTATAAGCAGCATTAGTGGCAATGTGCTCTGTGGCATTACAAAAAACAGCATCTGAGCCGTGTTACAAAGAGGGAATAATAGTGCTTTAAAGGTTACTGATCCATCCAAATAAGACATAAAGGCAGTTCAGATAATGACATATGTCTTAAGCTAGGAGTTGGTAAGTAACCATACCCAGTGCGTTGGAGCAGCACACCAGCTCATGTGGTAAGGTTTGTGGAGCTATGATAGTGCTGCTGGTAGTGCACCTGCATAAGGTCAGGTCTAACCAGAAGCAGCAACCTGTGATCGGAGGTCTGGACTAGGTAGGTAATTCCCTGTACCAGCGGACACAGAGCACTGGTTGTAGGAGTCCTCTTGATTGCTTGTCACTGAGTGGAAAGCCTGCAGCCAACAGACACATCTGGAAAAGCTGAATTTACCGTTTTTTCTATTTATTTCTCTTCCTGACTGATGGACAAGATTGTAAGGGTTATCCTAACAGTTATCCCCTTGATAAGCTTATTACAGCTCTGGCGAACTCATGCAAAAAATATATTGTGCAATGGAGGCTTTACTGTCTGGAAACCAGCACTCTCTGAGCCATCTGAACAAGAAAAGATTTCTGCCAGGCCCCAAGCAGTCCTCACCTGAGCTCATCTCCCAGCTCTCTGCGTGGCCTTGGACAGGTTGTTTCACCTTTTTGCCTCCATTTCTTATACTATAAGCTGAAGGGAAGTGATGGCTCCCGTGTGGGCTGTTGGGAGGATCCGGTGGATAATGAGCCATGTTGTCCACCAGTACTAACGACTGCCAGAGCTGCGCAGAGTTGCAGTCATGCCCAGTGTCAGTGTGGGATGGGGAAGATGTGAAGTTGCTGGATGTGCAGCAATTTGCTGCCTGCCCAGAGCATGGACGCACCAAAACTCGTTGGAAACTTTCCCATCTTCTAGTCCAAGTCTGAAGTTGTCTCCGTTTTCTCTGACAACATAAAAAACATAGTAACATGTTTATTAATAACAGAAAGCCTGGGAAGATAAGACTTCTAATTGCATGAAGCTTCGCTCTTGCCCTGAGTCAGGACAAGAAGTGAGGAGAGGACAAACGTTTCAACAAGTTGCCCGGAGTAGCACTGGAAGAGAGGCAGGTACTGCAGCAATGAGCAACAGGCAAGAGGCTCAGCTGAATGGCGGTCGCCTTTGGTTGCACTCTGCAAGGATGTACTCATGTGCCCTTTTTTCAAACCCTGTTTAGAATCATGGTGTCCAGCAGCAAAATGAAATGTCTCCACTTATAAAGGCATTAACAAGTCTTCTATGAACTTGTGTCCTCAGAGGCAGATTTGTCTAAACAGCATCTTCATGGTGCCTGAGAACCAGAGATGTGTAGACAAATTGGAGGTAATTTAGTGCAGAGCAACACAAATGATTAAAAGACTGAAGGAACTGATGTGGGAAAAAAAAAGATTAAAAGATGTGAATATGCATGACTTGGCCTAATGACAGCTAAAGAGGGATAAACGTCTACAAGTGTGTGAAGCCCCAAGGATAGGAGTTGCCTAGAAGGATGCAAGGGGTGTAACAACAGTAAGGACCACTGGGATGAATTTGAGACTTGGCAAATTAGCCTAAACAAACACAAAGCCCACCTGAAAGCCCTGTGTCTGTCAGTGGGGGTAAGGAAAGGTGATGGAGAGAAGGAGAAGAAGATTTGTGTCAAAAATGCTACAAATGCCCATGGGCTGTATTTTGGCAGTGACAGAGAATGACAGTTCAGAGGCAAGGTCCTACAGCAGAGAAGGGGTTGGTAACCGTGAGAGAGCAGATGGAAGATCCTTGCTCTGCGGTTAGGCTGATGAGATGGTAGCGTAATTTTTGAGGCACATTTTAAAGAGTCTCCAAAAGTTAGGCAGAAGAGTGGCTTGCTCCAAGAAGGTGGAGAATCTGACAGGGAGCAAGCACAATCCCAGCTCTGCTCTGCAGTGACAAGGACATAACGATATATTCAGCAGCTGATAGCCAACACCAGCATGTACAAATTACTTAAGTTCATCATAATAGGAAATTAATTGATCAATCAATGTACTTAAGGCATTAAGCTTTGGGAAAGCAATGTTGGAATAAATATGAACAGGAAGCTTCCAAGAGAGCCTAAGTGAGTTAGGCACTAACACTCTATTACGGTTCAATTAGGCTTCTTTGGAAAGCCCACACTACCCTGATGCTTTGAAATCCATTTGTCAGAAGAGCAGACAAATTCAAAAAGATGCCATAATGAAAGTGCAAGAAGCTCCAATTTCTCTGAAAGTGAAAAACACAAGGGATGAGCGGTAACCCCTGTGATTTCCCAGGGACGGGCTGCTCAGAGAGCTCAGATTTAAATGAAGCTTTTGCAGACACACACAGAGCCTGTATGGGCTTACAGAGGGAGAAGAAAAGGCAGCAGCAGGAGCAGAATCAGTGCAGGAACATGCCCTTAGCTATATACTGGAGGAAGAAACTGCATTAAGTAAACAAAAAAGAGGACGCAGGTATCATTAGCAGTTCCTTAAATTCCCCCTGTACTAAACTTTTAAGTTTTTTTAAACGGATACCCTTGGATGAAAATCTACTGTATTCTTTCTCTGAACTTTAAATGAGTTTGAGGAGCTCCCTTGTCTCCTACTCTTGTCAGTCTCTTCATTTGTGGCTTTTCCAACACATTTTCCTATTTTTTACAAAATATTTGTCTGCTGTGGCTGAAGCAACGGCCTTACAGAGACACACATCTGCAAGTAGCTCCTCACACGTGCTCACTTGCATTGCCTTGTGCTGCACATGGCCCCGGCGCTCAGGACTGACCTCCAGAAACAAAATCGGTTTATACCATAGGCAAGAAGCATTTTGGAGAATTATTGCACATGGATTTGTGTGTCACTGTGTTGTAGGGATGGATGTGTCAAGAGTTTACTTGGCTTCAGCCATTTTGTTGTTGGCAGCGTGCTTTTGTGGTGCATCTGTGTGCATATGGGTATTTGAATGGGTGACTGCCCGTAAACAAAAGAAACGCCACTCACCTCTGTAGTAACCTTTGGGGGAACTTTGGCGGTTTATTTGATCGAGTTTAGCCGGCAAGCTAGAGATTGCATGGTAAGAGTGAGTTTTTTTAAGCCTTAGTATCAGGTAAATTCCAAGTATGATGGCTCAATGATTTATCTTCCTGCGTATTTAAAAAACTCACATCATATTACTGCTAGAAATACCTAGCCGTGTGCTGCTTTGCAAACAGTTCAGAGAGGAGGACAGCAGTTGGCTTTACGCAGCGCTGATGACATTACAGTGTTTAGTCAGCTGTGCTGCCATAAAGATGTCACGTTGAAACCTTATTTCAGGAAGACAGAGGAGCTGCACTTTCCTTCTTGCTAGGCATGAGATGTATGCATGTGGCATCTCATCACCCAGCCACTGGCTGAACCCAGCGCCTGCAAACCATATTTTCTGCCACGTGTTTATCTCATGATATTATGAGGCTGTCGGCTGACATGCAACCAAGCCTTTTGGTTTAATCTGAAGGCAGGATTGCAATTCCAAGAAGTTAATACAGGTGATTAGTAAATATACTGAGTGGACGAGAGAGCTTAGGCTGGGTTTGCATGCAACTTTGGGTGTAGGCGTGTGCAGGAGGTTACTGGAAACACAGCGTGTCTTTGTAATACCCAGGGGTTAGATGTATCGAAGCAAGTACCTTCATTACCAAGTCGCAGGGCAACACCATGAAAATCTAGCTGAAAAAGGCACTTTTCTGAGAATGGCAAAGCAGTGCACCAACAGCTTTGGCTGCCCCAAACCAACTAGTTCCCTGCTGGGCTTGCATCTGGAAACTTGGAGCCAGCAATATTTTGAATATCAGGTTGGATAACCTGCTGGGAAAGCCTAGGATGGACTGGAGATGGTTGTGTGGAGGGACCACTCACGTCCCCACTCCAACGCATTTTCTTGGGTGGCCACCACGCCGCATCCCCAGCCGTCACCACCAGCACAGCCCTGTGGGCAGTTCACTACCTGGCTGCAGGCTAGGCATCAAAGGCTAGTATCTGCCGGTTTGGGTAGTGTTTTTTAATGAGTGCCCTCTTCTCATTTGAAGGAGTTTTATGCAGTGGGGAACTGATTCTACTTCAGATCTGCCCCTGATGGCTTCCTCCGTCAGAGGAGGTCCTTGCTGCAGCTCTCCGATCAGAGACGTGGGGTGAGTCTGAACTCAAGGTTTATGTGAGACGACATATATCTCCTTCATAGCTCTCAGATGAATCAAATATATTCCTATTTCATAATGTTTTTAAAAAATCTATTGGAATTAGGCATAAAGAGCTGAAACTGCAGTTTGTTGGAGCAAAACCTGGTCATAATGTGGGTAATCTAACTTCTGTATTTGTATTTCTAGCTGAAGCCTGTTTCTTTAGGCAGATAGCATAAAGGGTCCTTTGTAGGAAGAGCATTAAACTAGAGAGACAGATGAGTTATAAGGCATAAGGGAAACATTATTTTAACCTCTCTGGGCATTACTTCAAAAATGTTAAAAATCTTTAGAGCTTTCCAGTGTAGCATTTAAGGAGCAGGAAATTTGACTCTAGCAGTAAACATATTTCTTTTAAAACTAACTGCATACTGTTGTAGGCCAAGTCTATGCAGGAGCATACTGAGAGTCCTTTTGGAGAATACCTGTGAGGATTTTACGGGATTAGAGATTTGAGAATAAAAAGATTATTTTTAATGTGATACTGAAGAGGGTTTTGTAACTGAGACTTAGAAGATACCAGAATAAAGCCCACTTGCGAGCAAGTGTTCATAATACTGATATAATTAGTAGGAGCAGAAATGTCACAAAAAGTTTAGGAAAGTAAATGTTCTCACTTGAACTACCAGCCAGGAACAGAAAAAAAAAAAAAAAATACACATTCAACAGTTTTGTATTCTAGTTTGCTCAAGCTCTGTCCTGCCTACTGAGATGGGAGTAACTTATGTATGAACAGATTATTAGGGAAAGGCTTGAAAGGGTCGACTTCAAGGTATAGGCGATCATGTTGATCATCTATTCCTCTGAGTCAAGGCTGACTCAATGATAACTCAATGATAACTCAATGATAACCTTGTAGCTTGATCACGACCTTCCAAGCACAGTACCCAGGTCAAATCGATGTGAAAATTCCCACCAGAGGGGAGAATTAATCCACCTCTGGTTTGGATTGATGTCTGGTTATAGACATCTCAGTGTGTCATAGTCTGAGGAACACGCTCCTTTTCCCAGGAGCTGATGGCTCACAGTTTTAGGCCAGAAGGCGACACTGATATTCTCTGCTTCCCCTGGTGCGTGATGCATCCTCTCAGCTCAGATTGCTCTGGGGACTGTGTTAAGTGCGTTGACTAAATCTCTATTAATTATAACATGAGTTTACACATGTCTAGCTGACACGTAAATACTTGCTTGTAGTATGTACCTATTTAGGTGTCTGAATCTAGAGATTAATCTCTCCCCCAAAATGTTTAGATAATTAAGGAAACATAAGATCTCCTAAGATTTTTCTTTTGCTGCTTTTTATGAAACACACTTGTGGTTGCAGGCTGGTTGAAGACTCTGCTTTCAGTTCAGCCACTGAAATCGGTATCGGTGAAATAGATGCCTTGAAGCAAGCCAGAGAGCATCTCTCAAAAGTCACTACTCTACTGTGTGCCCAGTGACTGTCCAAAAAGCCTTTGCTCGTGTGGTGGCAGTGCCCTGGCTCCTGCAGAATCGCCCTGGCCATGCACGGCACCGCGGGGTTTTCCGGTAGCGTCACCGCTCAGCGAGGAGTTTATGGTGTAGATCCCCTGCTAGTGCAAAACCTAAGCAGCTCCCTTCATCCAACAGGAGCTGTGCTGAGGTTCACGTCACCTAAAAAACCAGTCCTGACAGTGTTCAAAGACTTCCCTAGCATTTTAAACAATAAATTCGTTAGATTTTTGCATAATGGTGTCCATTTTCAAAGAGCTGAGGCATGTTCTCCCATGTTTATGAGTTGATAACTCCTAATTTTAGGCGAGAAGGGGCATTAATATTCTCTGCTTCACCCTGGCATGTGATGCAGGTTGTAGAGTACCTGTAAGTGATTCCCAGCAAAGACCTGAGAAATATTTCTACTTGGCCAGCCAACGCCTGCAGCCGAGTAGCAAGAAGAAAACATCCTCAGAGTTACAGGTGCAAACCGCAACTCCAGGGACTCGGGGTTGTTGTCTGCTGAATTTGGCGATGTGCCCTGTGCAGGTATTCCGCTGTTTTAATAAAAACCAGTAACATCAGTAGGTGCAGTAGATATTTCATAGCTGTATCAGGAACAACGGAAAGACAAGAGAGAATGGAGAGCAAATAACAGATGGTAAGGAGGCTGAAATGCTTTATGGTGCTTATTCTGATCTTAAATGAAAAGGATAATAGTAACAGGATATTTAGTACAATCATAGCTAACAGAGCTAGAAAGCCTTCATAACGGAGAAACCAAAAGAAAAAGGCTGCTGATTGTCTGAATCACTTGAATATTCTTAAATCAGTGAGGCTTAATGAAATTCACCCTTGACTATAGTGCTTAAAAGAGCTGGTGCAAAAAGCCGTTGGTTTATAAAAGCCTCTCCTATCTTCTAGAGACACTGCGACGATACGTACTCTTCAAATCCCTTGGTGAAAAACACTGCGATTATATGTACCCTTAATGCTATCAGCAACGAGCCCGAGTCGCGACTGCGCGTGGTTGTGCACACATACGCACGCACAGAGCCGGCTTTTTCCAGCTGTTGGAAAAAAGGGAAGAATAAGAGTGAAAAGTGACATCGGTTTTGATATGTGACATTACCTTTCAAGCTGATGAAAGGGAGCAACATGTTCTAATTATCGTTCCTCTTCAAAATAAGCCATGAGCTCAGACAATAGAGGAGAGAAAGAGGTGTGGGGGGGAAATCCAGGAGAGAAACAGAATCACATTTTCTCACTTATCTAATTAAAGCAAGGTGGGCGAGCGAGAGGGAGAGCTCACTGGGCCCAGGCAGCAGTGCTGTCCCGTTTATTCTGGGAAAGGTGGGAGATGGAGGCTGTCGCTCCGCTGGGCCCATGGGAATTGTCCGTCCCTGCCGGAGGGGAGCCCTCTTCTCAGTGCTCATTCACACTCGACATCAGGACATCCTGGTGCCTGTTGAATCCCGTGTCCTAATGTAGTGGCACAACTGTTTGTGCCTGTGTTTTGCATTGCTTTGTGTTACGGCTGCTTCCAGCACAGACCTGCCTCGGGAGCGTCAGGGGCAGCTCTGGCGTGTCCCACCGCACCGAGGGAAGGTGCTGGCTCTGCTCTACACTTCATATATTTTACAGCTTTATTTAAACTGCCCTTTAGCGACTCGTACTGCTTCCTGAGCAGCCTGTAGTGGGGATTAACCTCCCCTGTGGGGGTTGTCTGGCTCGTCCCCGGTATACCCACTATCCGCATTATTCTCATGTCCTGATGCCACATTACAACTTGGCTCCCATGTAAGGTTAAACGCCCCCAACCTTCTTAAAAAAAGCACTTCCTGAAATCAGAGCTTTGCCACCCACTGCCATATGTCCACTGCTCCCTCTCCCACGAGGTACCGTTTAATGACATTGAGATATCTGCAGCCAAGTGCCTGACATTTGTGACTCCAGGGAAGGGGAGCAGCCGTTTTACCTCCTAGAAAGCGCCTTAGAAGTGGATTTCAGCAAGGGAAAAGAGAGGAGTGTCTTCTTTTCTGGTTTGGAGGCTGATGAAGTTATATCAAGCCCTACTCAGCCCTGTGCCGCACCGAAGGTGATAGCGAGGAGCCACGGTCTCGCCACGCACATGGGATGTTTTCCCAGGAGATGAGCACTGTCATTTTTCTGTACCTTTTGCACCTCTTCTCTTTTTCATCTGCAAACAACGACAGGGTGGCGAGACCTAAACTCTTTGGGCTGTACCTAAAATTGCTGGCTCCTGTGTTGAGGAGGGCTGGAGAGTGGGGAGCTGGGAGTCAGCCTGAGACCGTGGTCATCTCCCTGCTGCCATGTGGGGTTCAGCTCCCACCTCCTCGCTTTAAGTGAGCTTGCACCGGGCTGATGTGGCTCTCTGGCAGGAGAGCAGTGTGAATTGCTGTTGGGAGGAGAAATCCTGTTTTCCTCCTCAATGAAGCCTGCTTCTTCAATTTGGGTGGAGAAAGGGGAGGCCCTGGAAGCAGTCCCAGGTGTCACTCCGTCCTCACCTACCTGGCCAGCCCGTTAGCTGGCTCAGGCCACATCCCTGCCCTTCCGTCTCGCTGCACCTCTGCCCCATTCCTGTCCCTGCTCCTGCTGTGACTTGGCTCTCGCGCGCTGCAGGGACAGGCACGCTGCTGCAAAAGAAAGCGAGAGCCAAGTAGCTTCTGGAAGACTGGAGGCATCTGCAGGCCAGCAGATGCTGCTGGCGCCCAGCGTTTCTCAGGACCAGTCACACGGACCTCAGGAATATTTATTTGCATCCTGGCCTCAATCCCAATTGGGATTTTTGGATGCTGCTGCTCTATGAATATTTATGACAACAGATGATTATCTTTTCTTGCTGCGCACCCTTAGTTTGCATCCTGTTTGTGTGCATTGCTTCTTGAGAACCACGTTTTCCTATTACTCTGCTTTTCGCTGTGCTCTTGTGCTATGTTGTGATATAACCAATTATATATAAAAAGAATAATCTGGGGATGGACTCTTGGTTTTTCGATTGCAGTTTTCTCTCTTGGGGTTTTGTTCTCCTTTAAGCTGTGTTCAGTGACAGACAGCTTCATTTGCTTGGGTGTCCTTTGCCCTGCAAGTTTTAATGTATTTATTTAGAAGATAAAACTTACTGTCGGTATTTGTATAGCACCCTCTGGAGTCTGACTTCCCCAAAATCTAGAACTACATGATTTGTTTCACCAACAAATAAACTCTATTAATTAAAAAAATTTTATCAAATTGGCTGATATTATTCAGTCTCTGCCATAGCAGTTGTTGAAATACACCCTATTTACTGACTTTCGTTTCACATTTATAGTGCCAGAAAAGACTTGTTTGGGGTTTTTTTTTTTACAGTGCAACAACCACGCTCACATTTCAAGGCTAATTCAGAAAACTTGAAAGCTTACTCCATGTCTCCAGTGCACAAGGTGTTATATTCAGCCTAAGTTCAGAATGAGCTTTCATTTCAAAAATCTGTCCATACAGTGCTATATAACAATATTTGTCACCTTTTGAAGATTATTTTCAGTCTCCTGGGACCAAAAGCAGCCTGCATCGGGGAGCGGTGAGGGCTGCATTGTCTCTGTCCCACCAGATTGCTAGGCAGGGCTTGTATGCAGCATCCATGACAAGTGTCTTTCCAGGTTGGATGACAAGGGATGGTTTTTTTTTTTAAGAGGCGGAGATGCCGAGTGGCTGAACTCCAGCACAAAGGCTGCAGTGTGTTATTATTTTTCTCCCCTCACAGTACGCTGCGGAGTTGCTGGCAGTGGTGCGGCTCCCCTTCATCCATCCCAGCTATCTGCTAAATGTTGTCGACAACGAGGAGTTGATAAAGTCTTCGGAGGCTTGCCGGGATCTAGTGAACGAAGCCAAACGTTATCACATGCTGCCGCACGCCCGACAAGAGATGCAGACACCAAGGACCCGGCCCAGGCTCTCTGCAGGTAAAGCAAAACTTCCTTCAACAACACCAGCTCCCTGGTCCGGCAGTTCCCAGGCAAGGCCAGGTCATGCCCTGGGATGAGGCACAAACCTCGGCTCCTTCCCTTGGCTCCTTCTCAGACCCTGGTGATATTTCAAGCTCAATTTTCCATTTCTACTTTGCTTGAGCATTTAGGAGCTTGAGCTCCCAACGGTCAGATGAGGGTGTTCAGATGTACGTTTCTGAAACAAGATTTAGAAGGTGCCTAATTTTTAGGTATTATTATCTTTGGCAGAGACCGTGACATTCCCCCGTTGTCCTGAAAGTGAGCCCTTTGCCCTCTGTGCCTCAGTTTCTCTAGTTGCAAAAATAGGTGAATAAGTTGCTTCTTTCAACTCTTGCCATTCAGCCTCTTGTGGGAAGGATCTGACTAATATTCATAAAACACCTTCACTTTCACAGCCCTATGTAAATATATTATTTCATATGGTGAGTCTTATAGTACCAGTTCCTCTAAAACAAATGGATTACACATGATATATTCCCTTTTAAAAACTCAGCAGCTATGGAGAATGGTGTCTCTTCAAGAAGTTTCTTACCTGAGCAACACATGCATTTTCCTTTTTGGAAAAATACATGAAAAAAAAAAAGTGCCCAACTTGCCAGCAGAGCCCATATCATGGTAATGTGAGAAATATCCTAAATATTTGCTGAACAGTGGTGCAAATAACGTGTAGGAAAACTGCATCCAAGAAGGAGTCAGATGAAACAGGTGAATTGTTTTAACATGCTGCTTGTACTTCTGCCTCCCGTGAGTACAATCACAAAGCCAGGCAAAACTTTCTGTCACTGCCACTGATGCTAATGTGGCACTGAGATGGCGTATCAAACCATGGCATTTGCAGCTTCTGGAGACTGCCTCATCAAGGCACCTTTCAGAAGGATGAAGCGTAGAGGACTTTCAATAACAATCTACCCTAAAAAGTCTTTCATTGAAGATGACTAATGGTGTGATGTTTGAAGGGATTTTTGAAAAGTGCTTATTTTATGTATATAAAATTGTAGGTGTAATATGATCCATTTCCAGAAGCTTGTTGATGAGGGAAAAGTGATTCTCTCGGGGTAAGAGAGGGTGATTATAGTTTTTTAGGTCAGAGTCTAATTATATAGAATCATGTTATTTTGCATATCAACGGCATTCATGTAGGCACAAAGGATCTCTAAACAGCCTTTGTGGACTCGCTGCAGCATGTCACATGCCCTCTCGAGGTCATTGATTATAATCAAGTTATGTCTTGCACAGGTGATTAGATTTTCTGGTATGGCACAAAAATAATGATCTCTTGTTACTGAGAAATATTTATTTAAAACTGTACAACACTTTAACTTAATAACTTTTAAGAGAGTAACCTTGCTTGAATGACACAAATATATTTTTTGAAAATGCTAATGAAGAATGACGATAATCCACTACTCGGAAGACGCATTTCTCTCCACTGCGGCTCCTAATCTCTCTTGCTGGCAATCTCACTTCTGTGCTCCTGACCCCCCCACGTCTGCACACTTGTCTCTAGGCTGGGCACCGTAACACATCACCGCAACAGCTCCCAAAATGGCAATTCCTTCCAGCTCGTGGCCTCGTGGTCCTGCTTCTGAGCCTACCTCTCCTGGCAACAAATTGCACTGAGGCTTACAATTGCTGCAGAAAGATTTTTTAACTCTTCTTCTAAATGCTAAATCCAAACTATCCCCAGTGCTTGACTCTTGGGGTTGGAGCCAGAAAACGTCCCAGAGTTAAACTGTGACCCATCACTGTGAGGATGAGTCTGGAGTAACACTCAGATCAGATTTAACGCAGCTCTGGCTGTGAAGTGGGAATAAAAACTCTGAAATGTGGATTGCAAAAGTTTTGTCCATTTGCACAGGCAGAGAATTTGGCTCGCTGTACACCCTGTGTGTGATGGGATTGGGGGAGCTGTTCAAGCACAGATGAATCTCAGTTAATAATTTTATTAGGGCAGGGGCTATCTCCGTCATGTTTCCGAGCACCTGATACACTAAGACCCTGATCTGTGGCTTGACCATATTTTATCTACGTCTGGAAAACCTGCTTTCTCTGGGAAAAACCCCAAAAAAAAAAAAAAAAAAAAAAGGCTAGAAAATGATATGCTAATAGAGTAGATGCAGAGAGAAGATCAGAATGAAGAACGATAACCATAGCCTAAATCTCCTCCAGACATTAGCTTTCAGTGTGAGAACACCTTCTTCAGGTTAAAATCCAAACATACTTTCCCTGGATAATGGCCAAACTCCAACCCTAGTAAAATCCTTGCCAAAATTCCCATTTTCTTCAGTGGAACAGGAATTTGCTATATGCAGGTCTCACTCAAAGACTGTTGAAGTCAGCGGACATCTTTACATGGAACTGCCTTTTTATTTCTGTCCCCTTCAAGTTTTGCCCAGATGGTATGCACCCTCCCAAGTTCTCCCAAGCATGTTCATGGTGTCGTTCCTCACCCACTGCTCCCCCCTACACACACACTCCCTTTTTTTCTCACCCTTCTTGGTTTGATTGCACAGTCTAAAACAGATTTATATACGATACATTAAAATTACCCTGACTGCCAAGTATTTTTTGATAGGCTCTTGCCTGGTTGAGAGATGACACTTTTTTATAATATTATTTTTCTTACTTTGACACTTTTTTATAATATTATTTTCTTACTTGAATCCTAGGTGTAGCTGAGGTAATAGTCTTAGTTGGGGGTCGTCAGATGATTGGCATGAATCAACGTGCTTTAACAGCAGTCACTTGCTTAAATCCTCAAAACAACAAGTGGTACCCATTAGCCAGCCTGCCCTTCTATGATCGAGAGTTTTTCAGCGTGGTTAGCGCTGGGGACAACATCTATCTCTCAGGTAAGCAGCAGATTTCATAAACTATACGGTCACAGAATGGTTTGGGTTGGAGGGGACCTTAAAGACCATCTAGTTCCAGCCTCCCGACACCTTCCACTACACCAAGTTGCTCAAAGCCCCATCTGACCTGACCTTGAACACTTCCAGGGATGGGGCATCCACAGCTTCTCTGGGCAACTTGTGCCACTGCCTCACCACCCTCATCGTAATAAATGGTAATAAATTTCTTCCATATGTCCAATCTAAATCTACCCTCTTTCAGTTTAAAACTGTTACCTCTGGTCCTTTCACTATAGGCCTTGGTAAAATCCTCTCTCCATCTTTCTTGTAAGCCCCTTTTAAGTATTGAAAGAGCACAGTAAGGTCTTCCCAGAGCCTTCTCTTCTCCAGGCTGAACAACCCCAACTCTCTCAGCCTGTCCTCACAGCAGAGGTGCTCCAGCCCCATGGTCCTCTTTGTGGCCTCCTCTGGACTCACTCCAACAGGTCCATGTCCTTCTTGTGTTGGGGGCCCCAGAACTGAAGGCAGTACTGCCAGGGGGTCTCATCAGGGTGGAGTAGAGGGGGAGAATCCCCTCCCTTGAGCTGCTCATCACGCTGCTTTTGAGGCAGCCCAGGATACCGTTGGCTTTCTGGGCTGCAAGTGCACATTCCCAGCTTATTTCCAATTTTTGGTCCACCAGGATCCCCCAGTCCTTCTCTGCAGGGCTGCTCTCAATCCATTCATCCCCCAGATTTACTGGGCTGAGAGAAAAGTTTCCTCCTTACAACACAGGAGGACATGACAGAGTTTTACTCAGCTGCTCCTGAGGAAAAAAAAAAAAAAAACAAAGAAGTGGGAGGGAGGTTGGGAGAGAAGGATTTCCCTGCTTTTCCCATTCTCCATTTCTCTGTGATGTTAAGGTTCTCGCAAAGCAGTCAATGGCAATATTGTGCAGTTGCAACATGAAGAAAATAGGTCTGACAGCTATCAAGCATGCAAAGAAGCTTCACTGCCATAGAAACACAATTTAAAATACTGGCTGTAGTTGAGTCTAAATGGTGGGTTATGGAATTTGAGAGAGACAGGCTGAACTGCTGAATATGTGACCTACACTTACAGTATTTACCTACAGGAGCAGTCACGTTTTGTACTTCTTGTTGAGACCTCTCTTTTGACAATAGTCACTAGCCCTATAATCTTAGTTTCAATGAGACTGAGACGATGTTCCTTAAAAGGCTTTAACTCCCAAAGAAGCTGTCTATACTGTGCCCATAGCATCACAGTGGCTGGGTTTTTGCAGTCTGGTGGTACCTCTGCTTGGCTGGAGGGGGAAAAGCAATTCCCACCAAGCGATGCAAGGATGCTCTGATGGCCACTGAGTGGAGGTTTAATGATAAAAAGAGGAGGCTGGGCAGGGAGGTGTGGATGTGTGCGATCCAAGGATGTAGCTGGGAGCGCAGATGCACCAGCCAGTACCAGTAAGGGGTTACAGCTGTTGCCTTTCCCTTGGCAAGTTCCCTCTCTGCCTTTTCCGCAGTAAATTGCTGCCGATGGTGTTAAATTCCATTAATACTACATAGAGGCCCTAAGGATTGATTGGAAATTATTTCTCGATCGTTTTTTGCCCATGTTTGTTTTGCCACTGGAGTGAAAGCCTTCTGTGGAGGCTTTTGTGAGATGTTGACTTTTAGTTATTCTTAGCTCAGGTACTTTCCAATATGTAGAGCCATTTTAGGCTGTGCCATACCCGCTAACAAAGCTGTTGGATCCTGAACTGAAAGCTTATTTCAGATCTTTCCCTTGAATCTGGATGAGCGACCTGATGGTATTCGGTGGCTACAATAGGAAAGCTGAAAGTCCCGCGTGGCTGGAAACCCAGCTGAGTGTGTTGGCTGATATTTTGCTTTGCTCAAACTTGCAAGACACAGGAAAAAGGGAAGAGGACCCAACAGAAGTGGGGATGAACCCCTGCACTCTCCAAGTACTGGACCCCACACCACATAGCATAGCTTTGGAGAGCAAAATACCAAGGAGAAAGCCTGGTTTTCTCATTAAACCACAGAACTGAGTCTAGTTTCTTTTTCTGGCTCAACCACTGACTCCTGGTGTGGTCTCAAATAAATCATTTCACCTCTTTCTGCTTCAAAATGGGGATAGTAAGACACCCACTAAGTGGCTACCTTGGAAGCTTTAATCAGAAGTTTAAAAATGACCAATATAGATATTTCAGCGGAGCATGCTGAACTGTTTTACAGGAGTGGTACAGCTGGTTCTTTCCTTTATCAGCAAATGAAAATAAATAAGAATCTTGTCCCTGAAAATTAGATGTTAAGCCTACAGTGCAAACACTGACTTTATTCTGCCCATGTATGTATTACTTCAATCCATCACTGTATTAAGCATTTTAGATTTCAGACTGGCCTGTGTCTCGCAAGCCAAGATAGGCTCTGCCTCCTGACACCTTCTTGCAAGTGTTGCAGTAATTTAATAGACTGGAAGTTATTTATGAACATTGAAAAGGGTCTATCCCCTTATGTACATGTCCCTCATAGTCTGACATCTTGATTTCTTCATGTCATCTTATTAAAAAAACCCAGCCTTTGGGGCGCATGAATAAATGACACAGATATGCATCATCGGAACAGATGCTCAGTATTGAGGGTGATTTATTTTAATTAGTCAAATGTCATTTGAAGAGTTTTCACTTTGTAACTGGCTTTGATTTCTGTGTTCAAAGCTGCTGCCTTTCCACGATCTCACGTAATTCTCCCCTTTTCTTTCCCTCACCCGCACATCGGTGCCAGGCGGCATGGAGTCGGGTGTCACGCTCGCTGATGTCTGGTGTTACATGTCCCTGCTTGATAACTGGAACCTCGTGTCCCGCATGACAGTCCCAAGGTGTCGACATAACAGCCTGGTGTACGATGGGAAAATTTATACCATTGGAGGGGTTGGTGTGGCAGGCAACGTTGACCATGTGGAAAGGTAAAAAAAAAAACAAACGCAGTTGTGCTGTTTGCTGGAGCTTTTACTTCATGCTGTGCTAAAGGACCATTTCGCTTTTAAAGAACACATCAAATGGGCTGTATGTGTTAAAATAAGCTTTTATAACAGCTAAGAAAGGAGGAAACTATGCAGGATTAGATTTCTTTTTAAAGCTTCAGTGGAAAGCATTGTTTCAAAATCAAAGACGAAAGCTGCCAGTTTGTTTGTCAGTTTGCTCAAGGGAGTGAAGAGAGGAATTAAGCTTCTTTGGACACTTTACACAGATTATACAATGAACTAATAGCACTTTCTTTGAATTTACTACTGATGAAAGTCTTTACAGACCACAATAATCCTTTTTTTTTTTGAAAAAAAAAAGCAACAGCAAAGTAAGTTTCTCACATGTGCTCTTCTGGTAAAGCACCTCAGCCTTGACCTGGCTGGAAGGAAGATCCTTCCTTTGGTGGTCTTGGCCTGGGACCTGCCAAGCTCTGAGCAAAACAACCGATAAATGGAAACAATTTTGAATTCCTGGCAGAGAGGGGCTGAATAGAGATGGGAGAGAATGGAAATTTCTCTCTTTAAGAAGACTCTAGATAGAAAAATGTTCATTTTCTCCCATGGAACTTTAAAAAAAAAAAAAAGGAAGGAACAAAAGCACAAAAGAAACATTTCACAGAGTAGGATTCCAAAACCAACTAATTTCATGTCAACTATAACATTCAATAAAACAATAAGTTTTATGTGCATATCAATGTTTTCATTAAAAAATAGAAACCACTTTGAAATGCAGTATATAAGAATATTCCTTCCAAAAAAATCAATACAGCCCCTTACCCAAACACTTAAAAATGCATTGTGACAGTAGAGTAATGATACATTTTTGAGAAATGTTTTTCCTTAGTGAATCTGGCAACCAAAAATATGAGATTTTTTTCTTTTTGCCAGTTTTAAGTACTGAATTTCAATGCTTCTTCAGCAACAGTTTGAAGTAGGCATTTCCCAGTAAAAGTTGCCTTAACAGACTAGCCAAAAAAGGATAGGTCATTAAGAAAGATTTGCAAAAATAAAAAAGAACATTTTTCAAAAGGTTAGGATTAAAGATGCTTTCAATCTATTATTTCTGGATTTTGGTGCGGCAACATTTGTGTTCCATTTATGCAGGGGGTGTTTCTTTTTTCATTTAAGTAGATACTGTAAATACTGAATGCCAAAACCTGTATTAAAAGTTTATTAATGTTTCAAAGTCAAACACACAGGAAATTAGGAAATGCCAAAAATGAAGTTTCCTTCTGCAGATCTACTTTTTTGTACAATCTTTAGTTGTGTGATGACTTTTTTTTTCCCCAAAGGATTTCCACCTAGTTCAGTGCACGGGATAGACCAGATGTCTGTATGCATGGCCAAGGAGATCCTATCTGGTACTGAGTGGTCACCATTCACATATGGTCGTAGTTTTGTGTTCCTCTATCTTCACAAATTGGGCACCATTTTGCCTAGGAGACAAGGCTGTGACAAAATAGCCCCTGGAAAGGATGTCTGCTGTGGGACAAGGTCTGCGGGTAGCCTTGCCTCCTAGCCCGAGCATGGGCTGAAGAACTGGTGTTGGTGATGATGGTCTCAGCAAGTCAGGGAAACACAGACAGCCAAGAATGAATGATAAATCATAGCAGTGAAGGCAAGCTTAACTCTGAGCTTGAGGTGGGCACTGCCCTCAGGACTTGCTTTGAAGGAAACCTCACCATTTTATGCAGATTTATTTCTGATTTCTGAAGGTATTTGTTCTGTAATTTAAGTCAGTAAATTTTTAACTAGCAGAAATAGTTTTGTGAACGTGAGACGGAGAGAGCCCAGGAAGGAGATGCAGTGTTTCATTCCATCTCTCGATAAAGATGAACATTGAAATAATGCTACTGTCGATAGGTGTCTTCATAGATGTCATTGATTAAATTACCTCTTTTTATTTTTCCCAGGGTCTCATTTCTGTTTCTGCTCAGATTCTCATGGTCTCTCTTTAACAAAGCATCCAAAATGTTGCTCAATTGAATGAACCTCAAATCAAGCAAAGTCACCCCCGCTCCTTCCTTCTCATCTCAGTCACCCAAGCCCTTGCCACAAATGACATTGCAGTCTGCAAAGTCACGCTCAGGCCCTCGGCGTACCCTGCATGGCTCAGTGCAAGCAGCCGTGCTGGTTTTCAGTTGTAACAAGCCCACCAAGAGACTTGTATGTGGGAAAGGAGCAGATTTCCTCCCTATCATTTCAGTGCACACTGTCTCAACCACAATAAGGATGTCTTGTCATGGGGATTTGCTAAACCCGTGGTTATAATTAATCTGCTATTGTCTATAAAGTGACTTGTGAGACAAAGCCGTGGAAAAAGTGCAACATGGCCTCCTTTGGGTTATGCCAAGAAATGAGAGAGGTTTTGGGATGTTTCCTTTTTTATTCTTTGTATTAAAATGACAGTGGGGTTGACAGAAGCAAAGCATGGCATGACTGAAGCTGTGCGTTTTGGAAAGGATGTTTCAGGGTCTGCTGTTGGAAATGCAGGTGAGAATAAGCTGACCCTCATAACTGTGCTGAGCAAAGTCATGCCTTTTCAGACAAAAGCATTTCCCATTTGGACCAGACAGCTAATTTGTGTGTGTGTTCAGGAATTTAAATCACATTACCTACCTTTGCAAGCAGTGAGGCTTTCTGAATTTGAGTTGCAGCTTAAAAAAAAAACAAAAAAACAAAAAAAACCCACAAAAAAACCCAAAAAACAACAACCAAAAAAACCCATTAAAATACAAACTAAAGTCACTTTAATTGCTTAGTTGTCTGCTGTCTTATCCACAGTTAATGCTCACTTCTTCACTCTACCTTCTCTTTGCTTTTCACCCCCCTCCCCAAAAGCTACAAGCGATTGACCTCCTCCCACCATATTTCTGCGTGGTTTACACATTCCTCTTCAAATATTGTGTTGTTTTGAATAAGACACTGAGATACCATCTCTTCAGCAGGGGGAAACCTCTCTGTCATTCAAAAGTCTTACAAAAGCACTCTATTAAAATAATAAGGTGACATGGTCATATGCCCCAAGTCAGGTGATGCCAAAAATTACATTTACCTCTGAGGTTAGCGTTGTTCCCCTCACTGTGGAATTTCACGATTGCATGCTCTGGGGTTTTGGTTAGTTTTTCATCTCAGAGGAGGCAACTGAGATTGTAGCCCAGTTATCCACCCAGATGGAGGTACAGGGGCTTGTCCAGGCCTGACGCACAGTGTGGTCCTGGGCTGTGCCACCAGTGTGAAGGGCCAGGCACTGGACACTCTCCCTCACTGGGCCACCTACCACCTCCCTTTGTGCCTATGCCACCTGCCTTTCCCAACCACATTTTTTCTGCTTCCTCAGTTAGCTCAAGCGTGACCATGCCCAGCTTTGGCCAGGTTTTGATGCATATTTGCGGGCGTGGTGGAGGGCACATCTCCATTCCACAGTGACCTACCCTGACCTCACCAGTTAACAGCCCCAGAGCATGGAGACTACAGGGTGTCTCACCACAGCAGGTTTTTCAGGATGGAGAAAATAACATTTTCTCCCAGTTTCCTTCTTTTTTTCTGTTTTTCCTGGATTCTTGTAATATTTCATCCTAAATGGTTAAAATCTTACAAAGGTGTTTTTACTGCATTTTGTTTTTTAAAAACAGATGTCAGACCATCTTAGCTATACATGCTGCCACCTGACTGCACCTGATACATCCGCTGCACCATTAGAAAGCATTAAAGCAAGTAGGGACCACCAAACTCCTAATGATTTATGGCATCAGCCCCTGTGCTCCTCTCTCTGTGCTTTTGCTTGTGTCATTGAGGGTGCAGCCTCAACTAGAAATTCTGGTGCCGCTTAAATCAATGGGTGTTTTCCCATCAACTTCAATAGGGCTGAGATTTTTCACCCTTTATCTGCCATTTGTCTGTAAAAATTGGCAGTAAAAATTCCGGCTCGATGGATAATATTACAGGACTATCACAAGCAGATGACTAGGAGTCATTCGTTACTCATCTTAAAACAATATGCATGTGCCAGAGGGGCTGAGTTATAAGTCCATTTTTGTGGCTGTACATGGGTATATATTCAGGGAGAGTTATGTTTTTGGAATGAATGTTTAGGGAAATAACAGCGCGGCTGCAGTTCTCCATCAAGCCCCTCTGGCAAGTTTCTGTGTGACAGGGAGCGAGTCATTAGGTGTTAGGCGAGAGAGTATTACACTTTCTGTCTTCTTCTGAGATATGAGTTGAGTTGGGAGGCAGCGAAATGAAGTGGATCCATGAACTAGGTTTTTAGATAATGGATGGGCTCTGTAATATATGCAATTTGAGAGAAGGGAAGAGAAGACTGCGTACGCTGACAAGACAATGTATGTGGCTAAAAGTGTGGAAATGTGGGTGCTTTGTGGTTATTATCTGTTTGAAGGACAGAAGAAGATGAATCCGCTTGACCTGACAGCACTTTTACAATAGGGTTGTCTAAAATTGGGAGATTACTTTGGTTGGCAGTGTGTACTTGCAAGACAGTCTAAAAAAATCAGTGTGAAGAATAAGCTTTATAAGCTTTAGAAACTGCTTCAGAACCTAGTGTTTTATTGAGACTTGGTCACATAGGAAGTAGGGCTTCCTCCCCCAGAAAAGTGGTGGGATCAATAGCCCAACTGAAGCACATCTACACCAACGCACACAGCATGGGCAACAAGCAGGAGGAGCTGGAAGCCATTGCACAGCAGGAAAACTATGACATAGTTGCCATCACGGAAACATGGTGGGACGACTCGCACAAGTGGAGTGCTGCAATGGATGGCTGTAAACTCTTCAGAGGGACAGGCAGGGAAGGAGAGGTGGTGGGGTAGTCCTGTATGTTAGGGAGTGTTTTGGTGGTGGTAGGGTTATGTGTTTACTGGTAAGAATCAGGGGGAAGGCCAACAAGGCAGCTATCATGGTGGGAGTCTGCTACAGACCACTCAACCAGGATGAAGAGGCAGATGAAATAGTCCATAAGCAGCTGGGAGAAGTCTCACAATCGCTAGCCCTTGTTGTCTTGGGGACTTATCAGACATCTGCTGGAAATACAACACA
>NW_009595311.1:0-20760 GCF_000690535.1 Cariama cristata | reverse complement strand
CTGGAAGGGAGAAACAATGACTAGGATAACAAATGTGGGAAGAATCAAACAGAAATTCTGCAAGCCTATAAAAATCTGCTTGCGTTTGGAGTAGTGGCCACATAAAACTTTAGTCTGGTTGCGTGTCAGCATCCAGTGCTGGCATGGGTTCTGCTATAGGTAGAAGTAGATGAAGTTTCATTGAAAAGATGTGCTGTCATCTAAACCCACCTCTGGAAAGGGGTGGGAGGTTTATGAAGATACTCCAAATCAGGTCGTTACAGCTTGTCTTTTCCATGCATTAGCATGTGGAGCCCCACGGCAATGGTGCTGTGGTAGAGCAGGTGTTTCCATTTCTGCACAGGTGTTGCAGAATTACATACATATATGTGTGTGTGTATGTGGTGTCATTTGGCTTCTGCTTCTGGTCTAAAAAGGGTAATGAGGAGAGTCAAAGGATAAATGTTAGTTCGGTTGTCTACAAGAAGAAGTGTTAAATATAGGCATTTACTCTGCCCCGATTTTCCTTGTGGTCATCTCCTTCAAGGACAGAGGCCTCTGCTGTCCTCTGCATTTCTTTTCTGTGTGCTGCAGCCTGGCACAGGATTACATATGTAAGAGTATTGGCAGTTGGAGTGTACCAAACCACAGAGTCTTCTGTTGGTTATGCTCCTGAAAATCTGTGATAATATCGGGTAGATCAATGGAATTGCTCAATATTTACACTAGAGTAAGTGAGAAGATAATTCGGTCTTCCTGCAGCAGAAAGAGTGCTGCAAAGCTGTACCTGGCAGGAGCAGCCCTCCTTGCATAATTCCCAGTCCAGATCCAGAAGAAGACTCACTGATGACCAGTTAGAAGGTCTCCGAGAGACGTGTGACCTCTGGCTAATGCGGTGAAAAAACTGAGATGAAGCAGGGAAAGCAGTATCCAAAAGATAAGAAACATTTAAGTGGAAGCTTTCCTATTATATAGCTTAACTTCAGGTGGTAAAGAGGAAAATCATACTCAAACCTCATGAGAGGCAAAAAATCCCTGCCAAAATTTTGCTTTAGAGCAGAATGATTGTAAGATGAAAGATTTCAGGGAACATTAGAAATAATGGCACTTCATTCTACAAATAACATTGCATCTTTCACTCCTTTCTCCAAGCAGGCTTTCTGAATTTTAGATAGATTTAGTAAACCTCCACTTACCTGCTAGTGAAACAACTTGTGAGTCAGTGTGCTGGTAACTCTGGGAGCAAGGCTACTTATAAAGGAAATGAAGCCAACACAGTCTTTGCGTAAAGGAAAGAGAGGAACATCTAAATCAGAGAGAAAGACAGTTGTCTCATTGGCATAACCTTGAATTAGGGTTGCATTAAAATCAATCATCCCTTGCCTCTGAAAACATTTATAAGGAAAAAAAAAAAAGATGCCCAGTCAAAGGGAAAATACTCTATGTTTAAGCAGGATTACCCCTTCAGCTATTCCTGATCTTTTTAAACTCCTCTCCAAATATTTGACAGACTGTGAATCAAGCAGTCTATTCACAAAAAGACCATGATCCATGTTATAAATAGTGTTTAAACACTCAGGTAGATGGTTGAGGTGTCATAGGATGTTCACTGTCCATCAAGATGATTGTCAGTGTGTTTGTTTTTCAACCTAAGACCTCTACTAAAGACACAACTGGGAGCTGAACTGAGAAGTTAATGAGGTAGAGAGACTTGGCAGCACCAAGGCCCCACTGTGTTAGTATGGATGAAGTTAAGTGATTGTTATGGAGAACTGTAACTCAGGTCATGAAGGTAAAATGTACTGAACTTTAACAATATTTCTTGAAAAGGTGGTACCTTAGGGAATTCATTTGGATCTATTACATAGTGGTTAAATAGCAACGCCCAAAACAAGAATCATATTCTTAACAGCATAAACAGAGAAAATTTATTTGCTTCCAGGGAACCATACAAAAGCTTAAGTCTACTATAGACAGGATGAATTTGGGCTCAGGAACTGAGGATTTAATTCATCTGTGTCTAGCAGGACTGGTGAAAACACAAACCCTCTGCCATTTGCAGTGTGACAGCTCCAGTGAGAGTCATTTGGTTCCCTGACACGTAATAATTGGAGGGGAAAAGGCTTAGCAACACATTCGAGGGGAGGGGACCTGAAGAAGAAAAAAACTTTAGAAAATGGAAGGTATGTTCATCATATTCAAGTGTCTTTCAGATTTCCAAGGAGGAATAAAGTGCCTCACTCTTACTCTCCATCCTCAAATGCACACAGGTGCATTTTTAACTTCATTGCTTTTTAACTTCATTTCCTTTAGGCCAGTTGGACCCACTGAGTGCTATTATGGTACACAAAGATAATTAACAGTAAAAGCGTGCATGGTGTAGAAGAATAGGACACAGCCGAGACAACTGATGTCACAGGAGTGCAGAACATTTTTTTTTTAACTCTTTGTTTTCTCCTACTTTGTCCATCATCTGAATAACCTCCTTCAAATATACCTGGTTGTGATCCTTGCTCTTGAGGGCCAGCTTCAAGGGCACTCATTCTATGTCGTGTCAGGCAGAACTCATCTCCTTACGAATATAATTTCTTTGCACTGCTTTGAACCTGAAGACCCTCATTAGATGTCTTGGAAGTTAATTGTGGAAGGCCTTCACCTTTTTTTGTGCTGTGAATTTCTGTTCTACACCAAGAGTACAATACGCAGCCTAACAGTGTATTGCATGCACAAAACAGTCTGTACCATAAGGTGTAATGAATAATTAATAAGGAAAAAAGTCTGTAAATTTGTGTTTACATTTTATTTCTGTTGCAGAGAAAATAAACATGCTGGAGGCACAGATGCCCCTTCACTCAGCCTTAGGCACCAAACAAGTTTAGATCAAGTCAGAATTGAGAACAAAGTAGAGTCAGAATTCATAATAACAATATTTAGGGTCATGTACAATACAAAAATTCAATTTTTAGTTTTATTTAAGTCTAGAAAGTCAGAAGGTACTTGCTGTCAACAAGAGAGTGGTATATTGATTTCATTGAATTCTTCTGATTTACCAGGTTATTGAAAAGAATTGGGAACATGCTTTGCCCTATGATCATTTTGTTATCTTAAAACTTTTGAGCAGAAGAGCATAAGGTCCTCGAAGAAGTCTGCTTCAGGTTACCTTACCCTAACACTCTGGTATGTCTCTACTATTTGAAATACCTGCGTTCAGGTGTAATGTGAATGTTACTCCTACCAGCCCAACAGGGCTGTAGGTACACAAGGGACAGCATTGTGCCTTTCCTTTTAACTGCAGCTAAGAAAAGGCTCAGCCTCCAGGAGGCACATTAAGTACATTAATTAAGTACAAAGCTGCAGCAGTAAAAGAGCTTGATCTACTTTTACTGTACTTGTGACCTGGTGATGGAGGCTCTCTGCTGCTCAGCAGGGACGTGTGATGCTACGGTTAAATGCAGGGTGAATGGTTGAGGAAGCGCAATGGTAAGAAATATTCTGGAAAGGTGCTGTGAGCATTTAGAGAAGGGATAGCAGGTGAGAAATAAATTAAAATGTCCCTTGACAAACCACCTACCTAAGCACAAAACAGTGCAGATCAGTTTTTCTGACGTTAATGCATTAGTTTTCTGTCTTGTTTTGTGAAGGGAAGGGATGTAAAGATGAAAGGACGTGTCGGGGCGGGGGGGGCAAGAATTATTTAATATCTTTAAAATAAAATATTACTGTGTAAACCAGAGGTACTATGATGAATTACAAGGAAAAAGCAGCTAGAATTGCATGTCATAAGAAAAATGAATCCCTGTTATCGAACTGCATACAATTTATTATTTCTATTTATTGAGCCATGAAATCAGTAGACCATTCTAGTTTGAAGGTTGAAAATGCAAAGTGATTAGAGAAGGACCTTATCACCTGATAAACTTCTTACAATGAGTTTACCAGTTCTGTGCTTACAAAACTCTAGCCAGTTTAATAGTCATATTGAGTATGTTTTCATCCCACTGTGTTTCAATTCCGAAGAGCACAACAGGAAATAAACAGTATTTTCACAACATGTGAAGAGAGAAAAAGGTCTAGAAATTGCAGCCATAAAGAGCTCTCTAAATAGTGCAGGCTTTCAAGGAGGAGCCATGACCAGTAAAGTTGAGTAGAAACTTTGAGCATGAAACTGGGACCTCAGATGGGCAAAGAAAAACACAAATGCTATTTCCATAGTATACAAAATTTTTCCATTCAGTAGACAGGGAATACATCAACTGTGGTTTATTAGCTATGTTAAATACTTACTAAAGTCTCAGATTCTGTAGCCATTACTTTTATCAAAACAAGTATGCAAAAGTCAACTGCCTTCATCACTGGATTTAGCCTGCCATTTGATTCTTGCTTAAAAATAGACCTGTTATGTCAGATTTTCATTTCACGCCATTCTCAGCATGCTATGCAAACTTGGAGCTTTGCAGAAAAGGCAACTATTAGGCTACTGTGTCGTCAGAAAGCAAACAATAATCTTTTGGGGACAGGTGGCTAGAGAAGACATTAGCAGGAGAAGAGGTTTGCCTTAAGCAGAATACAGCCTAATTGTGATTGTCTGGTAAATCAAGAATATGTGAGTATTTGCAATTTTATTACTAATAATCCAGTATTTGCACAAAGAAGTTTATCATTCTTTTTGAGTGACTTAGCGAATGTGGAGTATGATGGAAAATTAAGTTTTAGGGAATTTCTGGAGGCACACTGGTAATGAATTCATCCCCGAGGCAGTGCCATATGGTCAAACAAAGCTCCAACAAGAAAAGATTCAGTAACTTTTTCAGATGTTAGCATGTTTTATCTTGTACATTGAAATATAGCAAGTGTGATGATAACAGCTGGTACTAAAATGCCAGTAGAGATTTGTTTTGATGAATTTGAGGCAGGTAGAGAAGCCTAAGGTGCAACACTGGTCTACTTTTGTCTCTGGCCATCACCTCTTGCTTGATTCCCAGCACCTTACAGCTGAACACTGTTGAGAATAAATGTATGGTTACGGTGCCAAACTGCTGGGAAGCTTGATTTGTCATTAACCAAAAATACTTGCAGTAATATCAAAGGTAGTGTTGTTATTTTCTTGCACTAAGTAGGTATCTAGTGTATTGGAGTCAGGGGAAAAGAAGGAAGAGAACTGGAGACTTCCCAGCTAGTGCGCCCTTGCTTGATGAGGCATGGGAAAGGGCAAAGTCATGAACCAGCAGCCTGCGTGACACCTTCACCAGGGCGGGCTGGAAAGAGTAATAAAAGAAGATGGGGAGGTAAGGATGGCTATGAGATCATGGTCTCCTCCGGACTTCTTTAAAATGGAAACCTAGTTTCCTGATCCTTGTATGTTCCTCTGCAGTTAAGAGCAGTCAATCTCTGGCATCAGCCCACGTGGAGAGCTGCAGCTGATTTTGTTAGCCCGTATGTCACAAAAGCACACTGCCGATCTAAATGGCTTTTCATTTCAGATGCCTCATGTGTGTATTGATGCAAATTCTTGCAATAGAACTTTTTTTTCCCACTTCAGTTTTTCTAAATTGTGTATGAAATTTTGTTAAAGCCTGCAATAGCATAATTAAAGAGTGCATTAGACTCAGTATACGTAAGGGTTAACCGCAGTTGCATGGTCTACTTTAATGTTAATGTTTACTAATTTTTAAATACTTGGATTTGCTAATTTTGCATTATGTTGCTGCAAGTGTTTTAGGTGTAATATTGCTATTCAATGTGAAAGATTAGAAAAGTTTTATAAGGAAAAGCTCCTTTTGCCCTGAGAGGGTTTTCACGCACACAGTGTAGTGGTCAGGCACCATTGCTCAAATACTGGCATTTGAAGTGACTGAAACATTTTTCTATAGATGTTCAGCACACTCAGTCATCTTGTTAAAAGTACATTAATTTCTTAAAAAGTGTGAATAAGAATGGTCAAAAGAAGTATATGTTTTCTTAAGTGTGATTGGCTGTCTAGGATCATTCTCCTTTTTTTCTTTCCTAATCACTGTTTGTTTTCCCTGTGTTCCCTCTTTATGGAGCTTTCAGGAGACATTCTAACCAAAGAAAACCTAGAGGAGGCATTTGTTAATTATTTTCCACATGATTATCCATTATCAAAATTACGATATAATTATTTTCACCTTCAAAAAGCAAGTAATGTGAGGCATAACAACAGGCTTCTGAATTCCTAAATTTATTTCTATCAAGAAATTTATTTCCATGATTCTCTCCCATTTCTTTAGATTTCTGAACTTTATTTTTGCCTTTTCTTACTAATTTTGCTCTTGGAGTACTGTCAACAAAATAATTGGTGTTGATGTAGTTTTCAATGAAAGCTATTTTCATTGATGCAATTGCCTTTAAAAAAGAAACGTATCCTTAATTTTACATTACACTTAGATAAATGGCAACATTTGCATGTAGATTGGGATCATTATACTTGTTAAAAGGAACCTGTAAATATGGTGAAGAACTCAAAGATATTCAATATTATAGGAACTTAAAAGCAATAAAACCTTCAAGATATGTACAATTTGGTTTTTCTCAATATTATAGGAACTTAAAAGCAATAAAGCCTTCAAGATAGGTACAATTTGGGTTTTTTTGACAGGTCTAGTCTTTTAAAGTTTAGGAGGAGCCAATACCTTAGAAGGGAAGGACTTTGCATTCTCCTCTTCCAGAACCTCCTACAAGGTAGGAGTACTTTCCTCTTCTCCTTCTAGCCTTGTTTGTGATGAACATTGCTAACGGCAGATTGTGGCACAGGTCAGGTAGCTTTTGACCTGAAGTCGTCTTTGGGATAGCGTGCTTCTCTTCTCCTTCTCTGTCCGATGGGGAAGCTGCCGTTCATTGCTTCATTGTCAAACATGCATCACATTAAGGACAGCAAAATGATGTTTCATGTAAGGGCATAATGTATTGACTGTGTCTTCTAGTTTCCTGTTAACAAGCAGAAATTTCATGTTTAGTTAGTGCAGTTAATTTTAAAAAAAAACCTTATAAACTTCAAAATTATTTGCATAGGATTGCCACCAATGCAACAGAAGTTTCTTGATTTTAAATTTAATATTATATTTGGCTTTTTATTTCTTGTTAAATAAGAAACCTCTAAAGATGTCTAAATAAAGTTTTATTTAGGTAGGAGAACAAATATTAATACCTTTTACACTAATTAAAGCTAACAAATAACAATATGAAAAGGAATAAGGTTGATGACAGGCTTTAGTATTACCAAAAGACTCTACAGTTTCAAGACAGGAAAATAATTTGCCAACTCCTTGAAATCTCTCGCTGATGATTCCGAGATTTAGGAGTTAATTCAGCTATTTTACTTTTCTTCTTTCTTATTTTGCTCTCAGAATATTCCTGAGCCCTGTGGCCCTCCGTGGGACTGTCTGAGGGCAAGAGCAGCAGTGTGTCTGTCATCGGTACTGAGCAGGAGGCGGGAGGGGGACAAGTGTAATCCTTTGGTAGAGCAGACTCAAGTTCTCCTTTTATTTTTCTTGTTTCTTTTTCCTTTTGTGCAGAGGACTGGGGCTGGAGTACCTGAAGACTTCATGTCGTGCTGAGACAGCATCCCTCCAACCCTAGGTTTGTAGCTGCAGTTAACCTGACCACCTGCACTACCTTTTGTTCTCTCAAATTCTGATTTATCTTTATGCTGGAAGCTTTAACGATAGAGTTCAGCTGAATGGGAGGGACAACACTGGAGCAAGGAATGCTGCGACTTAAGATATGAACCTCTTAGTGTTAAAACACCTCTAACGCAGTGACTGGGAAACTGGAGGAGGGTTCTTGGAATGTCAAAGACAGCCCATGCAATTTTTGGATCAATTAAACCCAAAAAGACAGACAGGTGAAGGAACTGTTACTGCTGAAATGTGTTCATTCACTTTTTCTGATGACCGTTACATATCACTACTTGATAAAAACAAAAACATTGTCCAAATGGATTTCTAAGAACAATTTATATCTGGGTAGTCACTAAATGTATTGATATCTGTTGGGTCTCTTTTTTTAACTTGGACTTTTTTTTAACTTACATCTTTTTTTTTTTTTCTTACATTTTGTTTCTAGCTTTATGAATCTGGTGATTTTTTTATTTTTTTTTTTTTTTTTTTCTTACATTTTGTTTTTAGCTTTATGAATTGGGTGATTTTTTAAAGTGCTGTTTGTGTACTTTTCGTATTCTGTTTATCGTGAAATGATTACTATCTGAAATTACATCCTTACCATTTTTGACGTACAAAGAACAGAGATAACCAATATAACAGCTTTTTTCTATTGCTTTTTCTCTTTTAAGACATTAATATTCAGATTTTGTTTTAGGCTCATGATAGAAACTGAAGGAAATGAACATTTCTTCAAGCATGTGTAGTTTTTTTTTTCCTTTGACTATTAATTAGTCTACAGCATGCTCTTACTGAATGCTTCCTTAGTTTAGTGTGACAGAAAATCAACAAAGACTTGCATTTTGTTCTCAATCTAGTTTGTATCTACCTGCCTATTATTCCCACTAAACACATTTTCCATAAACAATGTTTGGTTATCTGTTATGTATAATTGAAAAGCCTCTTATATTGTTCCTTTGTCATTCTCAGCCATGCACGGGTATTGGGGCTTGGAGCACAAATTTGAACGTGTTTGCATCGGTAAATTGAATTTTTTTGTACTCGTACTAATCTTCACAAGTGGCATTTGGGCTTAGGCAATAAAAGAGAGGAAAAGGGAGAGACTCTGTTTTTTTCCCCCCTTTCTTAAACTCTTAATTTAATTCCATATCCAGAGGGTAACTGTCTTGGAGGTGGGGGCAGTGGAGCTTGTGGAAGCTTGACTTTTACACTTTGGTACTGACTGTTTAATTTCTGTACTATGTTCACATACCAAACCAAATCCATAATGAAGGCATGTAAAAGAATAGATTTACAGCACAAAGCTTCATCAAGATAAGAAGGTAGTGTAAGAAGGCAATGGAAAGCAAACAAAGAAGACATTAGCTTGGTCTCTATTACTCCAGTGTCTGAGCGCACCATCATCTTTGGCACAGTAACCTTAAGGTAAAAAAGAGGTCTTAACTATTTTTTTTCTAGTTCCCTCTGCCAATAAGTAATTGAGTCATGGAGAAGCTGAAAAGGGCCTGTTTACAGTAAGAGAAAAGCTCCTCAAGGCTGGTTTTAGACTAACGATCAGTGTTAGCTCAGCCGCTGTGAACAGGAAAAGCTGCACAGGGCTGTGCTGGAGCCTGGGTTTGCAGGGGCAGCTGAACCCACAGACCACTGCACGCTCCCCCGCTGCTGCTCACGTCCAGGTCGCTTGGATGGGACTGAGCTGCCTTCAGCGTTGGCTCCCTCCTGCTCCAGACCCAGGGCAGAGCCACAGCAACCCCACTTCTTCCTGGACCTAATTTGGCTGCTTTGCTGTCGAAGACTACAACAGGGAGCAGTGGAGAAAGGAGAGAGGAGGATGATGATGAAACAGAAATTTTCAGTGCTAACCACAGGTTGTTCTGGTGGGGGCCATCAGCTGGCCAGGCAGAGAGTGGTCACCTCGGGGGGGCACTGGGCTCCATGAGGGGATGGAGGCAAGGACATACCTTAGGTCCAGCTAGTGAAATATTTTCTTTACAGCAGTAACCATTGGTGAATGCCTCAAGAAAAAAGCTCCAACTTTTTCAGTTCATTGGATTTAGCTTCTGGGTATTTAGTAAGCTCGAGTTCTTTGGGTTTTGTTTTTGTTGGTGTGTTTTTTTTTTTTTTCTTTTTCTTCTTTTAATGTGGTGGTCTGGCCTCCCTTTGTGCTTGTGTGAACTTCTAGCCTTCAAAGCATCCTTTTGCAAGGAGTTCCTCAGGTTTATGACCTGTGAGAAGGACATCCTGCTTTTATTGTTTAGCATATGGCTTCTGTTTTCATTTTATGAAGGACAAGTCGGGTTTTGGTGGGGAAGGAAGACAGGGATAATGGCATATTAAAACATATAGCCATGCTTTTCCTATTGGATAATGTCCTGGATCAGGTCAGTTCTCTTCCTCGACTGAAGAATGATCTTTTTTGTCTCGATCCCATGCGTTGGGGTCCTGGCTATTATTATTTTTTTTTATTATTTTTTTTCTGAGAGCTAAGGGGCTGGACCTTTCTGCCCAGGAATATCTTCTTCTCTAACTTCAGTGTAACCTTTCCAAGGGTTTCAAATTTTTGAGCTGTTTAAGCCTCCAGGAATAAATAAAACTCAAGGTTAAACAAATATAGAGGGTATAAATGGTTTCTAATCCAAGTATCCTTGTCTGTAGATTGATGGTACAAAGGAAAATGCACATATCTACACGAGACATTCAAAAATGTGGGCAACACGCTCTGACTTTTTCTCCCCACTAAGAGGTCTTTGAACTTCTGTCACACTCAGTTACCTTGTGCAGGATCTTTATATCTCTGTGCATGATTTCTTTTTTGCATCTCTAACTCTCCCTCTCACTCCTGCAAAAAGCTGATTGCTTTTAGCTTTAACTCCTTTTTGGCAAATTACCTCCTTGCTGTGTAGTTTTGTATCTCTTTTGTCAAGGGATTCACCTTCCTATCTTGTAGTCTTAAAACTAGCAGACACTTTTCTTTGATGTGATTTGGTGGTGTTGGTGTATTTTGTTGCCCAAGGGGTTTCTTCCATTTAAATGCAAGATTGTCAAGGTTTAATGAATATTGTTGTTTATGGTCTCTCACCAGCCCTTGGAACTGCATTCTAAATGTGATTAAAAAGCCACAAAGAAAGCAAACATTGGAAATGTGGGGATTCTTGATTTTTAATCTGGCTGTTATATATAACGAGTCGTCAATACTAAAGCAATTTATAGGTGGCAAGTGGGAAAATTTCCTGGATCATTACAGATGTTTAACTATTTATAAACTACGGTGAAGATCCTGTAACAGGAAAGATGGCTGCAATTGGTGAGAAGGTCTCAAGGAACGATTTTTGAACAAAGTTGCCATTGTGTAGGGCCATGGCAGCTGGCACAATTCCTGTTCGGGTGCCTGTTGGGGTCCTAGGCAGCCTGCAAGGAGGGTCAGAGAGAAAAACTGCCCTGACAGACCTGCCCTGAAACCTGCTCCAGCCAAACTCCACATACGCTGATACCTCACAGTGTTTCCAGAAACAATGGCCCTGGAGACAAAAATTTCTTTCTTTTTTTTTTTTTTTTTCCACCCCAACCTTCCTGAACTTTCCATGGATCAGCAAGCCGGGTTTTGAAGACACCATGCTCCTTGCGACAATCTCTCATGCCCATTCTCTAAGAGACAAGACCTAAAGGCATCCTGCACCCACAGCTGGGACAGTTCTTGATCATAAAGAGTTTGACTTTTTAACTTCTGTTATATTTTGACTGGCTTGCCACTGATATGTAATAGAAAAAGAGATGAGGACTTCATATGTCTCAGCAGCACACCATTACTGCTGCAGTCCTTTACTTCTCAGAGTCTTCCTGTGTTTTCAGCCACCAAGTTGAATAAATGGGCTGGAATGGAGACCAGGATGTTCTCAACCTCCCTCTCTTTTCCACCAACGGACTCACCCTAAGCACTTGGGCTTTTCTCTATCGTTCATTCATTGCGATACAAGTTGTAGGCAGTGTGAACACAGAATGTGTCTGTGAGATGGGTCTGCCATAGACATGATCTAGCTAGGGAAGCATTGGCACAGGTCCCCTGTGATCTTAAAGTTATTGAATTGAACACTTTTTAAAAAAATCAGTTGAAAAAATATTTTTCCCACTGGGATTATTATGTGCAAAAGCTAAAATTGAAACAGTTTGAAATACTTCCAAGCAGCAGAAGAATGAAAACATCTAAAAGAATCACACTGATCTGGAGAGCTAACACAGAATTCCTGCATTTTGACTGTAATGCTTGATCTTCGATGTTTTTTATTATAGCTAAAGAACGTTACCTCCTTCGCCATTTTAACCAGAAAATGTTTTTCTTCAGCAAGCCATGCATGCTTTAACTTTTCATCTTATCCTGTTATAGTTCAAGGCTGCTAAAGAGCTATATTTGTGCTCAGCAGAGCTCAAAATAGTTTGCTTTTTATTCTGAAAGAAGATGCATAATTACATTAAGCCTGAAAGATGGAATAGTTCAGAAAGTGAAATAAAAAAAGTTGGACAGTTGGACACTTCCAGTGTACAGATTATGAAAATTATTTCTATTTAGAGTATTTAATGATAATTCAGCCATACTAATTTGCTTATGGAATACAATGCTAATGAGAGAAATTTCAAAATATGGCAATAATGGACAGGCTGTAATTAATCTAAATGTTATTTAAATCTGAACTTTGAAATAATTTTAATTATCACCTTTTAGGATAATAATATGGCAAAAAAGAGAGTGACTGCATTTTGCCATCTGTGAGAGATTTGTGTTCCTGCAAATGCTCATACACAGCTATAAATACATCTGTGTGTCATTGTGGTACCGGAGCTTTGCTAACTACTGGAGTTGAAGGAGTTATTTTATTTTCCCACTGAGAGGAGTCTGTGCTAGATGAGGAAATACAGAATACTCAGCAAGAAAGAGCTCGGAAAAAGACGTGAAATACAGTCATGATAACGAAATGAAGACTATCTTAAAAAAAAGATTCCTGTAGATTATGCCCATTTTCTTTTCTATTTATAAACCACTCTACTTTGTAAAAACAGCATTGCAAAGGCCATGATTGTGCATGCAGAATATTACATAAATACAGAAGTTTTCATAAGCTGTCCATGCTTTATTTTTTTTTTTTCATAAAAACTGCCGCATGCAAGCTCTAAGACATCACCACTGCTAAACTGAAAAAGAGGGAGGTTAGTCTGCAGGTGTGACAAAACTTTCAGCTAGGAACAGTTAGGTTCTTGTATGAAAGCAGTTGCATGTTCAGAACACTCGCTGTCCCTGGGTTAGACACCCACTAGCAGCGGTGCAGGGCTTGCTCAAGAAGCCTGAAACCCCATAGTTTGCAAATATGATTGTTTGAAAATTTGGCACACAGTGCTACAAAACCACGTTGCTTTCTGAGCTGCCCTACGTGTCAAGTATTTGCTGAAATGCACAATTTCTAAAGATAGGTGCAAAATATTTTTTAACTTTAGACTACTTACAATTGTTGAGCCTATAGCACAACATAATGCCAGATTCTATTTCATTTGTTCAGACAACAGGAGCAAGTTCAGGGGTGACCTGAATATAGTTTACAGAAACCTAAGTATCAGCTTCAAATTAGAGGTTTTAAATATCTGACCAAAGTACAAAGGCCCAAAGTTGAAGATGGATGTATTCAGACATCTTTTTTTTCTAGTTGACATCTTTTTTGTCTAGTTTTTTTTCTAGTTGACAATAGGGACAATGTGTGAAGGGTAAAGTAGTGATAATTTAAATCAAGTTGCTTGTCTAAAACAAAAATTCGTGTTTAAACACAAATGGTAGACTCGAAACAATATTTAATACATAGCATGCCGATGGCCTGTATTGTGCAGGCTGCCAGAATGCATGGCCATTGCAACAGAGCTTAATTACTACCTATTGCTCCAACCAGTGATATTAACCATCAACACCATATTCACAGAGGTATTTAGCCAGTGATTTCAATGGAAACGGGAGCCTGGATGCATCCCACTCGCCACAGAGTCCAGTGTCGGAGTGCTCTGCATCACTGTTTGTAATGTGCACTTCTGCAAGGGCAACCTCTTAGGCACACGCAGAAGTACCAAGGGTTTGCTCTGCAGCGGTAACGTTGAGGAATCACCTACCATCTCATGGGATTTTAAAACCACCTTTTCCAAACCAGCTGGCAGCGTTTTAATACGATACAGCAAAACAGGTACTTTACAAGTACAGTTCATAATGGCCACATGCTGGGATGGATCTTTTGGCTTTTCTCAGGGGAATTCTATTTTTACGGCAATTTTGAGTAGTTTCTTTTTTTCCTCCTCAAGTGCAGGAAAAAGGCTGGTTCACATGAACAGTGTTTGCAATGAGCCCTTTATGTGAAATAAATCTTTCAGTTGACTACTTATCATAGGATCATAGAATCATTATGGTTGGAAGAGACCTCAAAGATCATCAAGTCCAACCGTATACCTGATGCCACCATGCCCGCTAAACCCACTAAACCATGTCTCGAAGCGCCACATCTAAACGTTTTTTGAACACCTCCAGGGATGGTGACTCCACCACCTCCCTGGGGAGCCCGTTCCAATGCCTAACGACTCTTACAGCGAAGAAGTTCTTTCTACCACTATAGCCAGTTTTACACATTTCACTTTAATTATTAAGAAGAGACTAATTATTACCCTGCTTATTCCCTAAATCTCTGCTTTAGGTAAAGGTTACCAAATTATGTCAATATTCACTTTACAAATATTCCAGATGTTTCCAATCCAGTGGAATTTGAGTTTTTTTTTTTTTTCTTTTTTTTTTTTTTGTTGTTGTTATCCATCCGTCTAAAAAAATAGTTCTATCTAGACCTTTAAAGGTAGATTTCTGAGGGATTTTTTTTTTAATGTAATATTAATGTCTGCTTTTACAAAAATTAGAGTTCCCCAATGTACTAGTTTGCAAGTATGTAATCATTTTAGGCTTTTGACATTGTGACTTTGATGAACACTTGTACATCAATTTTACATTAAATGTCTTAAATTGAGACTTAGCTTGTCTCCAAACTGTTTCTTGAGCAATTCGGTAGCATTTGTGAACAGTGGCAAGACTGGATTGCAACTGATAGTGAAGTGCAATGACTTCATTCTGTCACGAACTGAGATGCATGTATGTAGTGCTTGATGTGTGAAATGTGTTTTTTAAGCTTTCTGGTACTTAAGCATTTCTACTGCAAGTAAACTACCTCCAGTCCTTCTTGGGATTGATTATTAATTACTTTATGGGACAAAGTCACAGTATTATTGATGGGAGATTGCACGGGTTAACTCTGGGAGATTCAGCAAGAAAAGAAGATTGTACTTCACATATTAGTTCTTATGCAGATCTGGAGAGCTGGGGAATTTTTCTGTGCTGCAGTAAATGAGAACAACTAAATTAGTACATGGGAAGTGGTTACTGATAATACCAGTTTTCTTCCCCCTCCACTACACTCTCGCTTCTTTGCCAACCAGATTTTTATTACAGATGTCAGCGTTTCCTTGCTGGATGGTGTCTTTGAATTGCAATATTTGTTTAATCAAACCCTTGTGTCTAAGTGGATTTATGTGCTGATTAAAGAGACAACTGCTTTGATTGCCTTCTGGGAGGCATACAAAAAATGTAATGGTGTGGATAATATGGGCAGAGGAGACACCTGCTTGCTTTTGAATGCAACTTTTTTCTTTTTCAGTTGTTTTTTTAGTGTTCCATGCAAGTTTTGTTTTCTGGTTTGCATCCCTTTTGTTTTCATTAGAAAGAACTTCTTCACTGTCAGAGTCGTTAGGCATTGGAACGGGCTCCCCAGGGAGGTGGTGGAGTCACCATCCCTGGAGGAGTCCAAAACACGTTTAGATGTGGAGCTTCAAGACATGGTTTAGTGTGTTTAGCGGGCATGGTGGCATCAGGTATATGGTTGGACTTGATGATTTTTGAGGTCTCTTCCAACCATAATGATTCTATGATTCTATTCTCCTATTACTTTTTTCCCTTCAAAACCTGAAAGCCACAATGGTCCGACTCCCCATGTCAGGCTGTAGCTGGTACATGAGATACAATCTCAGGCAGAAACAGGCTCACCCTCCTTCTGCATTCAGATCTGGTTCTCGACTGGAAGCAACAGGGATGCATTGCCTGGATGCAGAATGTAAGCTAATCACCCCAGTTTGGAGTTGATTTGCAGCTGGCTGAATGGAATAACAGGCAGAACTGGCCTGCGTCTGTCTGTAAGAGGCCGCGCAGACGTCTTCACCGTGATTCTTGCATCAAGATTCATTCCTCCTTGATATGTTAAATCCTATCTTTTAGAAAGATGTCCAGGCTTGGTTAAAAGGAAACCCACAACAACCCAATGGAGAATTGCTGGCTGTTTTCTAGTTTTTGTACTTTTTGTATGCAATTGTACACAGAGCAGGATGAAGTCAAAGAATGCAGGTTAGACCTGTGGAGCACCGCTGAAATCCAAGTGGAAAGTGCAAACAAAACTGTTGTTTCTTCTGTTTGTTTCTCCTACCTGCTGAAAGCTATCACCCCCTCATTAGCTGTTGGTGAATTTGCTGCCTTTAATTAATGCCATAGGCTATTACTTTGTATATAGAATCTCTCTTTTTTTTTTTTTTTTTAAGGTGTAATTATGGCAAGTCAGTTCAGAACAACTGAGATGCACAGGGAGCATAATGAAAAACATCCCTTTTCTCTAACCTTTCTCAGATCTGGTAGTCAACATGTGATATTTCATAAGTGCCATTGTAAACATAGATAAATAGTTCAAAAAGAAGAAAAAAACCTCTTTGATGTAGTGTCACAATAGCTAGGTATGAAAAGTACCAAAACTCTAGCAAATGAATATAATTAGATAATTAGTGACTTTTTGGTTTGCATAAGTCCTCTGTTATTTGCCCTAACACTGCATTCATTCTGTATGGTATTATAAGAGGGTGACAGATTGTAAGTCTATTCTTATAAGACTTAAAAAAACCCCTTAGGCTTTTCACAGACATATCTTTGTGGACTCTGCTATATTAAGTCTAAAATAATTAATACTGCATTGCATTGACAGGTGGTTTGGTTAGCTCCAGTAAGACTAGAAAAAATAGTCAGAAAATAAGGCTGGACTAGTCTATTCCCTGGTCCCAAGGCAGAAACACCTACACCTATTCTGATTTACGCAGCTAGCTTTTCTAACCTCTTATTAGAAACCTTCAAGGTATGTCACAACCTCCCTAAGTGTTGCTTTTCACTATTGCTACTGTGAGAAAATGTTTCCTCATATGTAAATTAGATTTCCCTTGTTGCAATTAAAGTCGAGTGATATGGAAAATAGCATGAGCTGAAAATTCTCTGTTGAAATTGTGTTTTGACAGATTAGGTTTCTAACAGAACAATTTTTTTTTTCATATTAATTGCATACTTTTCCCTTTCATAAAAGAAAAATTAAAAAAAAATAGTAAGGGCAAGCAATGAACTATGAGCTATTTTCATTTGGAGAGACTTGTAGCGTTCTGTGAGAGTTTTAGGTCAGCCTTTCCCCGATTCTGTTTCTTGCATAGGACAGGCTCTTCTGGCACATAATATTTCCATAATTCTGGGTAACTAATTGAATACCACACACGGTTTCTAGCCATTTTACCCCTGCAAACCCATTCGTTTAATCATCCAGGCATATTGGAAACGGTCTAGAAACACTGGACCAAAGAAGACCACTTATGTCAAGTTCACTCCCCTGCAGTAGTAGGAAATCGAGCAGGAGAGTACATCAGGAGGTCACAAGTCAATTCATCCTCTTTCTTCTCAGATCTCAAAACACAAGGCATACCTCTAACAGAGGGGATTTTACTTCTATCACTGAAAACATGGCCACTGAAAAGTCTGCCACAGAAGAGAGCGGAGAGCTCAAGGGACACAGTCAGCATGCTAGCACTTGCACACAGCCAGCAAAACGGCATTCCCAGGAAGCGGACTTCCAGGGGCTGTGCGCTCCTCTGGAATCACAGTGACATTTGTACTTATTTTGTCTAGCTGAAAGCATACCTACAAAATTGGCCTCACACCAATCATGGGTAACAACCTGTACAGGCAGTTGATTTTGAGAGATGAAAACTCGCAGGTTACTCTGGAATTTGTTTGGTTTTCTATGTGTGGTTTTTTTCCCCTGTGAAGTGGTGTTGGTTCGTGTACGACTTTGCTCAAATCAAATCACCGGTAGGAGTTCTGAAATCTCCAGGATTAAGCGATACCTGATCACTGATTCTGAGAATATTGGTGTTGCCTGAACCATGACACAGTAAGAAGGGCCTTTGAAGGAGTGACAGATGGCATATAATTTATCTGCCACTTGATATTGCAAAGGATTAAATCGAGCCTACTAATTTAAGCTTGTGAATGGACTTGTATCTGTCACCAGTTTATATCAGAGTAAAGAGAAAAGAAATACAGTTTCATCTTCTACCTGTTATGTAGTATGATGATAAAATATTTCTTCAAATGACAACAATTGCTAAATGTGACAGAGTAAATCATATCCTGTCTTGTACAAGCCATGCTTCACTTAAGGTATTTTTGGGTTTTATCTGCTTTTTTTTTTTTTTTTGACCATTTATACAGTGTAAAAATCATTATTATCATATTTACTAAGGTTCTTTTGGCTTTGGCAGCACAAAATATCCATTATTGATTTTAAAGCTGTTTCAAGGTAAACTAATTAATGAATCAAAGTTTGCAGGAGAGCATCAAACACCTTTGAAGCACTTGAAAGTCATAATTTATGTGATCAGGTTAAGAAATAAGAAGGTGTTCTAATGAGCAACATAAAGAGATGCTTGCCTGCAGTTGTCATCACTATGATGAGAATGCATTATCCCTGATTGTGACTCAAGTAAACAGAAGAAGAGAGGTTTTAATGTTAAACTGCAATGAGTAAAAACTAGGTTAAACATTAGGATCAGGGTTTATGAAGTCCTGAACAATGCAGTGATCTATTTGTACAATTTATATTAACATCAGAATTAGGAATTAAGAAAAAATGGTGATGTTTCAGGCTACCTCTATTTCTGTGAGATTCTGCTCACAGCATATTACTTTATTTCTTTTTTTTTGTTTGGTTTTTTTCCCCCCCAGGAAGGTTCCAGAAGATTTTCCTGCAGGTTAGACCAATCAGAACAACTATGACTTGATCAGTAGGTGAGATCCATAATACAAAGTCAGAAGTAACAGGAATAGCAACTGCTTGGAGCAGTTATCAGTTATGAGATTGGACACAGTACTGTTTCTTGAACAGGAGCCTGTTGCTGAAACAAAGGCACAGGTCTGATCTTTGTTCCAAAGAACAAATGTATGTTAATAAATAAATAAATTCGTAAGTAAATACAAACAGAAAGAAAAAAAAAAAACGAATAGGCCAAAGAAAAATGGAAGGGAGGCCAACAACTCCCTCTTTTTTTCCCAAAACATAATGACAGAATCAGGGGTACGTTTGCCTGGGAGGCACCAGTGGAGGTCATCTGGTTTGGGCTCTTGCTCAAAGTAGGGTCAATGTAAACCTGGTTTTACATTACAACCTGCAGGTTGCTCACGGCTCTGTCCTGCAGAGTTTTGAATAGCTCCGAGTGGGGAGACTTTACAGCTCCTCTGGTCAACTTGTAGAAGTATTTGACCACTCCGACTCAGAGATATTTCTAAAATATGGTATCAACAGTTCCTTATCTGCGTTCATAACTGGAGGCTGCAAGGGATGCAGTGGTGCTGAACTGTCTAGAGAGCTAGTCTTAGAAACTGTTTTAATCCTGTGTATGAAGTGATGAAATACAGTATGGTAAGCAAAGAATCACATTTTAGTGCTAATAGGATGAATTTTTTTGAGTTTATTCAGTTTTGTGGCAGTGAACTGAGTTGGGATCAAGTATGTGAGGCAAGAGGAAGCACCAACAAATTTTTAAATAAACGCTTCTTTAATCTTCTTTTAAAATTCATTTTTGTTAACTTGCTTCACTTCAGAATGCTAATACCCAATGTTCAGGCACTTGACAGCTAGTCATACAGATTTTTGTTTCTAGCCACTGTGTCTTGTACCACTAAATCATAGTAGAGAATATGGGTACAGGAACTTCTTTCACAACGTTACTTCCCATGGAAATAGATGCTGACATTTTTTAGGGTTGATACTTCATTTTGAGTGGGTAGGGAGGTATGGTTATTCCTTTAGCAAGGTATAATCCCTACCATGAAACATTCCGAGACTTCCCATTTCAATTAATTTTGCATGTTGCAGAAAGGCAACAGAAATAATTATTTTTATACATGTACACCTGCAAAAAACTAGTTCCAAGTAAGCAGAAACAATAGCAGAGTTCTGAAATTACAAAACTGTATTCAGCTCAGTAATACATTAGCTTTGAAGTCAAATCCATTTAAATGCTAACACTTTAAAAAATAATGAATTGAGGAGAGAAAGATATTACAAGCTTCTTCACTGTTTTTAATCGTATATTTAACATAGAAGTGGTTTTAAATAAGGCATTGAAGTACAGATTGCAGAGCTAAGTGTTCTGTCATAAAGCCATAAACCTTTGGCTCATCTGTTGGAGACACGAGCGGCAGCAAGTCATCTGTCGGCAGTGGTTGCCGTAGAGTGATGATGAGCTGCCAGTGGGATACAGCAGTGGGTAAACAGGGACGGAGATATCTCCTGCTCGCAGATGGATGGCCAGCCACTTGGCTATGTGACTTTCTCTGGAGGCGAGTGATTTACTTGCACAAAGTGGAACAAGGATGCTGACAGACAAGGCTTAGAGAAAATCCAACAAAGAATAAAAAAAATTCTAACTGGTGGCCAAATCATTGTTCAAATGTGGAAGAGGGTCTCCCGTGTCCTACCTGAAAAATGTCTAGCTTTGTTGTGCCAGTTAATCCCTGCCATTTCCCTTGAACTTTGCTGCTGGCTAGCTGAACTGCTAACTCCTGCTCCACTGGTTGTGCGGAAGATCCCTGCTGTAAGCAGTGATCGCTGCACTGAAGGCTGGGTGAGACAGCTGAATCTGTAGAACAGAATAGAACAGAATAGACTAGACTAGACTAGACTAGTTCAGTTGGAAGCGACCTACAACCATCATCTAGTCCAACTGC
>NW_009595310.1:0-1319 GCF_000690535.1 Cariama cristata | reverse complement strand
TACTGATTTATTTTAATTCGATGTATTTTTGCACTTCATCTTTTCTTACCTTGGAGACAGCGTCTCCGCTATTAAATAGATGCAGAAATGTGCTGGCCAGAAACGCTCCCGTTGGCACGGGGAGCGGGACAGGCGCTGCCCTCCGGGCCCCGCCGTGGCCGAGCTGCTGCAGGCGCCCTGCGCTTGTGCTGCTGCCGGTCCGAGCCCTCCCGGGTTACCCCAGATTAGGGGGGTCTGCTGCAGCTCGGCTCTGCCCGAGCGATCGCGCTTAAACAAAAGGTATCGGTGTGTGCGCCGAGAGTACAGCATCGCCTCAGAAAAAGGCGTTAAATTATCAACAAGTTACTTGCATTGGGGAGTCACGATGAAGGTATTTTATTGTAAGGCAAACGGCAGTTTTTAGAGTGCTTCTTGTAGCGTTTGTTTCCCGATCTTTATTTTTCCTGAGATTTGTTTTCCTATTTTTCTTGTTTCCCTGCTCTCTCTCATTGTCTTTAAAATTGGTCTGAAGTACACTGTGGGCAAAATTTGCTATTTTAGATAGGATATTAAAACCTAACTATTATCTGTCAGAACATTCCTTGAAATACAGTCTTACCAATTTGTTTAGTAAATGAAAACAAAGTCTATTTTTATTGAACACGGTGAAAAGATTTCCTAAACATAAATGGGAGAAGCCTTTGTCCAAAATCTGTGTATATGGTCATAAACCAAAGTTAACTTTTTATTTCTCCGTTCCCAGATCTTCTGCCGGCGTGCAATGGAGAAATAACAACTATGTCTTTCCTACAAGACGTTGTGGACATTTTACTTCAGTATGTGGTGAAAAGTTTTGATAGATCAACAAAAGTTATTGATTTCCATTACCCAAATGAGCTGCTCCAGGAATATAACTGGGAACTGGCCGACCAGCCACAGACCTTGGAAGAAATTTTACTGAACTGCAGAACAACTCTGAAGTATGCAATTAAAACAGGTAATGGCCATGTTCATTTTCTACCCTATAAGGTCTCATCCATTGCTTAAAGGTGGTGTTTCATTTTGTCTTGAAACGTTACACATAGAAGCAGCGACTGTATTTTGTCAGTTCCAAGCAGTTTCTAGCAGAGGCAGAAATCGTTTTCCCAGGTGATAAAACGCTCCAGCAGCCCCGTCTCTGTAGCTGTGGGTGCAGCATCGCACACCCTTTCCCATTTACGATCAATGCTCCTATGTGCCGGAGTTGCGGCGTGTGCCGCTGAGCAGCCTTTTCCCCTTTTCCCCACCTTTGCGACTTTTTTCCTTTCCTTTTCATCCATTTTGCGTGGGATGGCCCGGGG
>NW_009595309.1:59087-66548 GCF_000690535.1 Cariama cristata | reverse complement strand
TCATTATCCCACTCTGATTTGATTGGTAAAAACTAAATTAATTTACCCCAAGTCAAGTCTGTTTTGCCAATGATGGTAATTGCTGAGTGGATCTCTCCCTGTCCTTATCTCGACCCATGAGCCTTTCATTATATCTTTTCTTTCCTGTCTAGCTGAGGAGGGGAGTGATAGAGCAGCTTTGGTGGGAACCCTGTGAGGGAATTAAATTTGATAAGTGTAACACCGTGTATTTTAGACAATCCATTTTTATATTTCTGGTCATGTTAGCATCATCTACTAGCTTACAAAATAGTTGTTTCATATTTTTTCCACTTTATTTCAGATATCAGAGTTTGATCTTCAGTTCCCTAGTGACTGAAGTATTTTACTTCTTTTTGTTTGAAGGTAGGTACTTTTTTACTCTGGGATATCTCTTACTTTCCTTGAGCTCTTGAAGGTAATCATTAATGATTTGGAGGTTGCTTTGGGTTGTTTCTTAAATACATAGTCTAAATTTTCATGAGTCTTAGCTGCCTTGACTATATCTTGCTTATCTTTAATGAAGTCTTTCATTGTTTTGGCTTCTTTTACTATTGCCAGTTACAAATGCTAATTGTGTTGAATATCTAATCACAATTTTTCTTAGGAAAATTGGAGCAAAAAGGCACTGAATATTTCGGTTCTTCTCATCATCTGTTATTTACTTTCCTTTGCCAATGAATGTTATATTTGTTGGGGTTTTTTGTCTTATAAAATTAATTGCCTTTTATGTCTTGCTTGATTTTGCTGCCCTCTTTCCTCTTTGTTACCACACCAATCTTTTTGCCTCTGTCACGCATAGAAATCCACAGGTCTGCACGTGGGTTTTCTCAGACTTTTTTTTTTTTTTTTTTGGTCAGCTTTGTTGAACCAAATTGCCATTTCTTTTGTTCCCTAATGGAAATTTCTTCCTGATTAGTAATATCTAATTCACAGTCCATCACTATGAATAGATACATCAATTAATACTTCTCAGAACTCTGTTTTACTTGCCATTATATCACCAGTTGCTCAGTATTACAAGATTCTCCTGCAGCATTTCACACTCAGGATTTTAGTACTCTGAAAAATCTGCCATGTTGTGGTGATCTTGCCTAGGTCATTCAGGGTACAATAAAGATCCTAGCATAAGTTCCTAGACTGCAAAGATCAAACCCTATATTGAGATAACCAACCACTTACTCATACTCATTGTTTTCTTTTTATTAATTTCCCTCCCCTTTCACTAGCTAATTGATGAGACAATTTGTTTTCTTATAACTTATTTTTTTTCAGGAATCTGAATTGATTACATCAACCAAATCTCTCTGTCCATACACTTTTTGACTCTTGCGAAGAACTTTAATAGATTTGTGAGGCATGACCTCTCTTCATGGCATATTCGTGGCACCCAACATTAGACATCTGCTGCATAGATATCTACATACAAAGAAATCATCCTGTCCTTTCACAGAGAAAAATAACCAGTCTTGGATTGTATTCAGTTTAACAACATAAGTAAAACTCTGGCATTTATTCATGTACTGTAAGCTTTCCCAATACTCCCAATACTTGATATTTATCTGTATGTATATTAACTACATTATTTTTAGCAGTTTCAATTGTGCAATTTGTGTGATACAAATACTGCCCTTACTGGTCTGTTCCCTGAAACCTCTGTCTCCTCCCTGATTGCCTTCATGATAAGCAGAGTTACAACAAACTTGTGTAGCTTCTGTGTTATGACTGTGTCTTTTCTGGGTACTTCTTTTCCACCTTGATCATCTAGTAGCCCTAGAGACACTCTTGTCAGGCTTTCTACTTCTTCTTTGAAAGAGTAGTTACTATTTGTTTTTATGCCTTAAGCAACATTTTCCTCAACTTTTTTTTACTTACCTTAATTTTTCTTCCAGAGTTTACTCTTTTCTACTTCCTCTCTTGGACATGACTCAAAATGCCATCTTATTTTTAGCAATCTATCTAACCTTGTGCTTTATCCCTATCAGCCATCTAGTATTAGTTTCTGTTTGAGGAATGGCTGGTTATCTTTTCAGCCTTTAGGATGGTGTATTTAAACAAACTCAATTATAGCTGCAAATTTTAACACTTTGGCTTTTGTTTGTAATCTGAAAATAACAAATCTTTCCTATTTTTACGTGGTGTCCCTTTTGAGATGAATCATTTCATAATGGCTTTGGAGGACAGGAGGTTGTATTTTTTTAATACACTGATTAAGTGAATAGGTGTATGAAAAGCAAACATGCTGGCTAATATAGCTGTGGGTTGGGGTTTGGTGGGGGTTTTTTGGTTCGTTTGGTTTTATTTTTTTCAGTTTTCTAATCTCTGTGTAGTGTATGTGTATATTTCATCCAGTTTCAAATTTTCAGATGCTGTTTAAAGGCTATTCTCTTTGTTCAAGTCTGGCCAAAATATTTTCCTGTTTGAGTTTTGCCATCCTCTGTTCTATTTATTCGAAGGTATATAGGTTTCATGACTTCATCTAATTTTTCAGCTTTGGGTTATCATTTGCCTTCTGTCCACTTTTCCATTAAGGGGCAAAATTAGGGGATGCTGTCATGGAGTTCCTGGTCTTTAGTGCACCATGAAGTAACTTGCATTTTGCCTCCAGAACCTATCTCTTACTATTCTGTAGACAGTGGCATGTCAGTGAATATAACTGTTGTCTTATCCCTGGATTTCCTCTTAAGGTGCTTTATAAATCTGCCCTTTTTTTCCTACAGTCAGAAGAGTCATCAGAAGGCTTTCTCGTATCACGAACCTCGTCATCAGTGGTCTTGATAACTGAATCTTCCACCTCTATAACCTACCTCTCCTTGCTTTGTGAAGGTAAATGTATTGCAGGGCAGTATGTGGCCATCATGTGGAGAAACTATCACCATGTATGGGATTGCAAACGTCATGATCTTCTGAGACTCCTCTGCTTCTTTTGCATGAGTATTGTGAGCCTGGAGTGAGATCACTCTACAGTATCTCTGGACAGCATTTCTTCCTTCTACTCGTAAACTCTACAACTAGGAAGCTGCATAGATAAATATAGTCTTAATAAAAACGTCAATGATAATGTGTCCTGTAGAGTCACTTAAGAGAAAGAAACCAATTCAAATCTTGGTTGGTTTGGTCAATCGTAGAGCTACACATCCCTCCTACTTGACCATAAAGAAAATCTAGGGTGCCAGTAGTCCTCAGACAGGCAAGGTGAGCATGAGGTACCTCAGTTCCACTGATGTGAATGTGAATTAAGTGCTCAGCCTGTTCAAGAGCTGAGCAAATCCCACCAGCTACAGTTTCAGGTCTCTAAATACCTTTGAAAGTCTGATCCTTCAGACTTACATTGTGCTGTACATAGATGAACGAGCTCTTATTCTGGGAAAGGCTGGTCCGTGTGTTTTATGAGTGGGAGATTTGATGTTCAAGTGATTTTTGGCACAAGAGAACTAGAACTATGTTAGGCAATCCAAGAGGTCCTGGTTCCCACATCAATTTCTGAACTGTTCTTTTTCTTCTGTTGTTTCTTCTGAACTCAGTGACCTGTAGTAGATTTTATTTCTGTTTCACTGCCCTCTGGTGTTTGTATTTTTCTTTTGTTTAGTTCTGTTTTCTTCTTCCTTTTTCTGGCATACTTATATACTGAGATATCTTTCAGCTCAAGCCCTTTGTCCCTTTCAATGTTCTTTCTGACAGATGACATTTAACAATACTATTCTGTCCTCCTTTCAAAAGCGTTTGCAATACCCTTGGTTTGTGTTATTTATTTCATTCAGTCTTCTTTTCCTTTCTTCCTTTTTTTTTTTTTTTTATAAACTCTAAAAATCTGGGGTTTATTATTCCTTGGACCATGCACCTGCAGTGGTTTCCATGGCAACGTGATTCTGCAGCCCCCAGCTGTTTCATTCCTGATTCTTATTAGCGTTTACTGGATGCTGGTAAAAACACTGTGGGTTTGGAGAGGCAACCTTGCAGCTGATAGCACAAGCGTTTAATTACTTTGCAACTGCTTGTCTGGTTGCAAGTCCAGTCCCTTTGCCTGGGATGAGAACATAAGTCAGCTATGACTATTTAGTAATCTCACCTCATTAGTTGTGCTTTCTTGTTATCTTTGCAATTACATGCTCAAGTTGGTAGCTCATACTCAATCCAATTATTTCTCATGATCTAAGCACATTCAGAGTTCTCTGTTTCTTCCTCTGTCTTTCAGGACATCTGAAAAATAATTGCATTCTTTTAAATAAAATGTTTAAACAACTTACTGTAGACAAGTAGAAGCTGGGCTGTCAAACCTCTTAAATATCTTCACAAAAATACCTCCATCATGTCCCTGAAAGTAAATTCTTTATTACTTTGAGATGGGATCTTGAGCAGAGATTGTGTTGAAATAATGTAGTGATCTTTCTGTCTGCAAATCTGTCTTGGTTTTATGCCCCTCACCACAGTGGAATCTGAATGTCTAATGAAGAGAAATGATCGGTGAGGATTCAAGGAGAAAATCAATCTTCTTTTACTCACATCCTACCTAGTTTCTACTGGTAAAAGTCTAATGGATTAACACATGTTTTATTATTGCCAGTAGAAGTTGTACTATTGTAAGGCGAGTGGTTTCATATTTGGTTTATTATTTCCACAAAACAAAATGCAAAATAAATACTGCCAGTATGAAAAAAAACCCCAAAACCTACTCTGTTTTATTTGTAATGGATTTTGTAATGTCATAAAATTACATATATAAAAATATTTTATATATAAAACAAAGATACAAATACACACACAATTTGAAATACCAGTAACATGAAAGGCAGGTTTTAGCTAAAAGAGGAATATTTTTGCCAGTCAAACAAAAAAGAAAAAAACCCTCACACTATAAAAACCCTGATTTCAGACTTGGAAGAACTGATTCATAAGAGAAAGAAACAGAGAAGAACTGTTTGGGAAAATGGGAATTTTAAAATGGCCTAGTAGAAGTTTTTTGAAATCTAGACGGATGCCAGATAAATCTAGCTAGCTGAACCACGTTTTTACCTTAGCATGAAATACTAATTCACTGAAATAAAAACTTTTCATTGAAAAGGGTTGCTCTGATAACTCTTTCAAATAATCTTTTAAAATAGTTAAAAAAGGAATGTAAACTTTATGTCAAAATTACTTTACAAAAAAGAATTATTTTGGTTGCTTTTATACCAATATTAAATTCTAAGAATTATTCAAATGTGGTGTCATCAATGATACAAACAGCTTTATTACAATTTTGGGGTTTTATTGTTTTGTTTTCTTTAGAATTTGTCTTCTACACAACTCCACAAAATTATTTGGGATAGGGCAGAAGTCCAGTCTCCTGTTTTTGGATATATTTATATATTTGTAGATTTTTTTTTTTCTTATAAAGTGTAAAATAGACCGATTTCATTTGTATTTTACAGGAAGAAATGATATTCTGTGTACTCTAAAAAAAAAAAAAAGGTGAGGGAGACTGAAGGATCAATTTCCATCATTCTTAATGTGAAGGTAACATTTAGTAAAGTTGGTATTTTCCAGTTTGCTTTTCTCCATATATTGGAATGATGATATGATTTTGAATTAAGTATTTTCCCCTTCCTCTTTCTAGTCAGACCCTTAATGGCTTTCAAGACAATAAAGTGATTTTTTTTTCTTAGGTCAGATAAAATAATTAAAAATTGTCCTCTAATATTACCCATGCATTTAATTTAATTTTATATTCATCATGCCTTGGGCTCTCAGTTGAAAAAAATCATTTTCTTCCATTGACTTCTACAGAGGTAAGCTCTGGCATTTCTGAACATTCAATGTGTTGTTAGTTGCTATTTATAGTAACATGTATTTCTGTATTCCTAGAAACATTGAATCAAAAGACTGGATCTGGCTGAAATGTAGGTAGTGTTAACAGCTTCAGCATCAGTCAGTTTTTACAGATGCTGTAAGGTGTGCAAGGGCAAACATCTCTCCAGTTTCCAACTCAAAAGTTTTCACTAAGCAAATAGGAAAAATGTTACTGCTGTCTTCTAACCCACAAACCAACCTGAGATCGGCAAGCCAAACTTGATTCTCCTCTCATGTGGCCTGGTGACCTGTAAAAAGATTGAGCACCTCAAGCACAGAACAACTGTGCCTTTTTACGGGTTTGGATGTGTGTTTCCTACCCCAGAGACACAGTTTTGTACTGACAGTCTCTTCAAGTGAATCCTTGGTTATATCTGTGTATCTGTGTAACCCAACAGAAAAAAAAGGGTTCTGAACAAGTCTTACTGAAGATATCTTAGGAATTTTTTTGTGGACAGGAGTTTAAAAAAGAAAACCTGAACATTGTCTACAAAATATGGAGAATATAGGAGTTTTCTAGGTTTTGAGTGTGCAACTGAGGTATTTGATTGGTTGAAAATCTTTATTCTGTTTTCTATGCATACATATATACACACCTAAACCAGAAATGGTGGTCCATAAGCACAAGTCACAGTTTTCTTGGAGTGCTCAGGCTACTGCAATGTGCTTTGTAAGCCTGCCAGTTATCTCAGGTGGGAGGTGTCCGCTGCAGAGATGAGTGTCTCGGTAGGTTTAGTGTGTAGTTTTTCCTGAAGACTGAACACATCCGTCAGGTTGGATGGCTGTAGCCAAGGCTGAGGATGCACAGAGCTCTGCGGCTAACGATGGGTGGCTGTTGCCCAAGGAGGAGAGATCAGAAGCTAGAGGAGAGAAAGACTGAATTTTAAGGTATAGATACACCTTGCTGGATCTGTGATTCCCAGGATTGCCTCACTATTCCTGTGAACTCCATTTTGAGCGGAAAGTCAGAGCTCCGTGCTAATTTGACTGGATGGATTTATCTGACTGCTTTTTGAGTCAATATTTATTCACTGAAATTAATTTTGTTTTCAGAAAGGTGTAGTCTGCGATTTGCTTCCCCTTTGGCAATAGGGCTAAACAGTGTCAGCTTGCATCAACTAGAATTTCCTCTTCTTCAACATCTTTTTTTTTAAAGGATTGTCCAGCAGAGTGGACACAAGACCTGGACAAGTAATTAACTAATTATTCTACAATTAATTCTAATTCTTGCTTTACAAAGGAAAAGCTCTGCAAGTTTTAGTGTATTGCCTCTATTTCTGCCCCAGTACAGAACAGTATAGCTGGAGTGTTATTGAAAACCATTTAGTTAATGGTAGTGAATCTTTTTGAGGCCAAACAGAACTTGCTAATTGTGCAGAGTAGTGATTTGTGTATATATTCCTATGTAGAGTACAATGGTTTATCTATTGGAGCAACTCCACACAATGTATTAAATAAGAGATTCTAAAGTTAAGCAAGAAAAAAAAGGTATGTATATTGAATATCCCCTTTTGCATCTTCAAAACCTATAAACATTAGCTTAGCAGATATTGCAGGGGGGGCATGACATTTAATTTTTTTTTTTTTTTTTGTCTGCCATCAGATTGGAAAGAG